>NW_017618711.1:3647500-3950000 GCF_001879475.1 Ipomoea nil
AATATATATATATATATATATATATATATATATATATATATATATATATATATATATATATATATATATATATATATATATACACATTGAATAAAGTTGCGGTTGGGGATGTAGCTCAGATGGTAGAGCGCTCGCTTAACATGCGAGAGGTACGTGGATCGATACCTTGCATCTCCAATCATTCATAACTATTAATAGGGGTGTAGCTCACCCGGTAGAGCGCAGGCAAGGGGTTTGATTCCCCAGACCTTGAAGTGGTTGGTTTTGTCGACATTTAATCCAATTTATTCAATTTACCTATTTAAAACTGATTTTGATTCCAATTGACAAACATACTAGTATAATTTCTGCTCATACTTATATTTATGGGGGTGTAGCTCAAATGGGAGAGCACTCACTTCGCATGTGAGAGGCACGGGGTTCGATTCCTCGCACCTCCAATCGGGTTCATAACCAATCAATGTTCCACGACGTTAAACTTAGTCAGATCAACCATAGTAACACTCCAATTGACCTACATACTAGTATAAGGTTAGCGGTTCAGCGCATACCCACATTAATGGAGGTGGTTTTCAATGTGCAACGACCATAGTAACACTCCACAAACATACTAGTATAAGTTCAACTCCCCACATTAAATGGGTTGTAGCTCACAAGGTAGAGCCGCCCCCCTCCACATTAATGGGGGTGTAGCTTACATGGTAGAGCGCAGGCACGGGGTTTGATTCCCCAGACCTCCAGGTGGTTGGTTTTGTCGACATTTAATCAAATAAATTATATTTATGTATTTAAAAGTGATTTTGATTCCAATTGACAAACTGACTAGTATAATTTCAGCTCATACTTATATCTATGGGTGTGTAGCTCATATGGTAAAGCGCTCGCTTGCGAAGCGAGAGGCACAGGGTTTAATTCCCTGTTTTCCAGGTGATTTGTTTTGATGAGATGTTGAATATATATATATAATGAACGAGATTGTGATCGGGGATGTAGCTCAGATGGTAGAGTGCTCGCTTAACATGCGAGAGGTACGGGGATCAATACCTTGCATCTCCAATCATTCATTGGATGTGTAGCTTACATGGTAGAATGCAGGCACGGGGTTTGATTCCCCAACCCTCCAGGTGGTTGATATTGTCGACATTAATTCAATTTATTTATTTAAAAGTGATTTTAATTCAATGTGCAACGACGTCACACCTAGTCTCTCCAATTGACAAACATACTAGTATAACGGGGGTGTAGCTCACGGGGTTTGATTCCCCAGATATTGTCGACATTAATTCAATTTATTTATTTAAAAGTGATTTTAATTCAATGTGCAACGACGTCACACCTAGTCTCTCCAATTGACAAACATACTAGTATAACGGGGGTGTAGCTCACGGGGTTTGATTCCCCAGACCTCCAGGTGCTTGATATTGTTGACATTTAATCGAATTAAATCAATTTATCTATTTAAAAGTGATTTTGATTCCAATTGACAAACTTACTCGTATAATTTCTGCTCATACCTATATTTATGGGGGTGCAGCTCAAATGGTAGAGCGCTCGCTTTGCATGCGAGAGGCACGAGGTTCAATTCCGCGCACTTCCAGGTGGTTTGTTTAAATGTGATGTCAAATGTATATGTGTGTGTGTGTGTGTATGTGTGTCGTAGCTCAGATGGTAGAGCAGTCGCTTAGCATGTGAGAGGTACGGGGATCGATACCTCGCATCTCTAATCATTCATAACCTTTAATAAGGGTGTAGCTCACTTGGTAGAGCGCAGGCACGGGTTTGATTCCCCAGACCTCTCGGTGGTTGATTTTTATTGACATGTAATCGAACTAATTCAATTTATCCATTTAAAAGTGATTTTGATTCCAATTGACAAACGTACTAGTATAATTTCAGCTCATACCTCTATTTATGGGGGTGTAGCTCATATGGTAGAACGCTCTCTTTGCATGCGAGAGGCACGGGGTTTGATTCCACGCACCTCCAATTGGGTTCATAACCAATCAAATTGCAACGACGTCAAACCTAGTACACTGCAATTGATAAACATACTAGTATAAGTTTAACGGTTCAGCTCATACCCACATTAATGGGGGTGTAGCTCACAAACATACTCGTATACCCACATTAATAGGGGTGGTTTTCAATGTGCAACAACGATAGTAACACTGCAATTGACAAACATACTAGTTTAAGTTCAGCGGTTCAAATCATACCCACATTAATGGGGGTGTAGCTCACAAACATACTAGTATACCCACATTAATAGAGGTGTAGCTCACATGTTAGAGCCGCCAATCCCCACATTTATGGGGATGTAGCCCACATGGTAGAGCCGCCAGCCCCCACATACTAGTATACCTCCAGGTGGTTTGTTTTAATGAGATGTTTAATATATATATATATATATATATATATATATATATATATATATATATATATATATATATATATATATATATATATATATATATATATATATATATATATATATATATATATATATATATATATATATATATCAATGTATCAAAAATCGCGCCATTGCGCCGCCGCGAGGAATGGCCTCCGCGGCCGGCCGGTTCGGCGGTTTTTTTTTTTTTTTTTTTGAAAATGTCGGAAAAGTTTCGTAAGGCATAACTTTTGATAAACATACTAGTATAAGTTTAGCGGTTCAGCGCATACCCAGATTTATGGGGGTGGTTTTCAATGTGCAACGACCATAGTAACACTCCAATTGACAAACATACTAGTATAAGTTCAACTGCTCAAATCATACCCACATTAATGGAGGTGTAGCTCACAAACATACTAGTATACCCACATTAATAGACGTGTAGCTCACATGGTAGAGCCACCAACCCCCACATTTATGGGGCATTAGCACGCATGGTAGAGCCGCCAGACCCCACATTAATGGGAGTGTAGCTCATATGGTAGAGCCGCCAGCCCCCACATTAATGGGAGTGTAGCTCACATGGTGGAGCGCAGGCACAGGGTTTGATTCCCCAAACCTCCAGGTGGTTGGTTTTGTCGACATATAATCCAATTAATTCTATTTATGTATTTAAAAGTGATTTTACTTCCATTTGAAAAACATACTTGTATAATTTCAACTCATACCTATATCTGGGGGTGTAGTTCAAATGGTAAAGTGCTCGCTTCGCAATTGAGAGGCACGAGGTTCAATTCCCCGTCTTCCAGGTGGTTTGTTTTAATGAGATGTTGAATATATATATATATATATATATATATATATATATATATATATATATATAATGAATGAGATTGCGGTCCGGGATGTAGCTCCGATGGTAGAGCGCTCGCTTAGCATGTGAGAGGTATGGCGGTTAATACCCCGCATCTCCAATCATTCATCACCAATGATTTTCAATGTGCAACGACGTCATACATAGTCTCTCCAATTGACCAACATACTAGTATAACTTCAGCGGTTCAACTCATACCCACATTAATGGGGGTGTAGCTCACAAACATACTACTATACCCACATTAATAAGGGTGTAGCTCACATGGTAGAGCCTCCAGCCCCCACATTAATTGGGGTGTAGCTCACACGGTAGAGCGCAGGCACGGGTTTTGATTCCTAGACCTCCAGGTGGTTGATTTTGTCGACATTTAATCGAATTAATTCAATTTATCTATTTAAAAGTGATTTTGATTCCAATTGACAAACGTACTAGTATAATTTCAGCTCATATCTATATTTATGGGGGTGTAGCTCATATTGTTGAGCGCTCGCTTTGCATGCGAGAGGCACAGGGTTCGATTCCCCGCACCTCCAATCGGGTTCATAACCAATCAATGTGCAACGACATCAAACCTAGTTAGATCGACCATTGCAACACTGCAATTGATAAACATACTAGTATAAGTTTAGCGGTTCAGCTCATACCCACATTAATTGGTGTGTAGCTCACACTCACATTAATAGGGGTGGTTTTCAATGTGCAACGACCATAGTAACACTCCAATTGACAAACATACTAGTCTAAGTTCAGCGGTTCAAATCATACCCACATTAATGGGGGTGTAGCTCACAAACATACTAGTATACCCACATTAATAGAGGTGTAGCTCACATGGTAAGGCCGCCAGCCCCCACATTAATGGGGTTGTAGCTCACATGATATACCCACATTAATAGGGGTGGTTTTCAATGTGCAACGACATACCGACCATAGTAACAATCCAATTGACAAACATACTAGTATTAGTTCAGCGATTCAACTCATACCTACATTAATGGGGGTGTAGCTCACAAACATACTAGTATACCCACATTAATAGGGGTGTAGCTCACATGGTAGAGCACAGGCACGGGGTTTGATTCCCCAGACCTCCAGGTGGTTGGTTTTGTCCACATTTAATCGAATTAATTCAATTTATGTATTTAAAAGTGATTTAGATTCCAAATGACAGACATACTTGTATAATTTCAGCTCATACCTATATTTATGGGGGTGTAGCTCATATGGTAGAGCGC
This sequence comes from Ipomoea nil, assembly GCF_001879475.1. NCBI lineage: Eukaryota > Viridiplantae > Streptophyta > Magnoliopsida > Solanales > Convolvulaceae > Ipomoea > Ipomoea nil. Next base: position 3,652,008 of record NW_017618711.1, read on the forward strand.
TTGCTTTGTATGCGAGAGGCACGGGGTTCGATTCCTTGCACCTCCAATCGGGGTTCATAACCAATCAATGTGCAACGACGTCAAACCTAGTTAGATCGACCATTGCAACACTGCAATTGATAAACATACTTGTATAAGTTTAGCGGTTCAGCTCATACCCACATTAATCGGGGTGTAGCTCACAAACATACTCGTATACCCACATTAATAGGGGTGGTTTTCAATGTGCAACGACGTACCGACCATAATAGCACTCCAATTGACAAACATACTAGTTTAAGTTCAGCGGTTCAACTCATACCCACATTAACAGGGGTGTAGCTCACAAACATACTAGTATACCCACATGAATAGGGGTGTAGCTCACATGGTAGAGCCGCCAGCCCCCACATTAATGGGGCTGTAGCTCACATGGTATACCCACATTAATTGGGGTGGTTTTCAATGTGCAACGACGCACCGACCATAGTAACACTCAATTGACAAACATACTAGTATAAGTTCAGCGATTCAACTCATACCCACATTAATGGGGGTGTAGCTCACAAACACACTAGTATACCCACATTAATAGGGGTGTAGCTCACATGGTAGAGCCGTCAACCCCCACATTAATGGGGCTGTAGCTCACATGGTAGAGCCGCCAGCCCCCACATTAATGGGGCTGTAGCTCACGAGGTAGAGCCGCCAGCCCCCACATTAATGGGGTTGTAGCTCACATGGTAGAGCCGCCAGTCCCCACATTAATGGGGGTGTCGCTCACATGGTAGAGCGCAGGCACGGGGTTTGATTCCCCGGACCTCCAGGTGGTTGGTTTTGTCGACATTAAATCGAATTAATTCACTTTATTTATTTAAAAGTTATTTTGATTCCAATTGACAAACATACAAGTATAATTTCCGCTCATACCCACACTTATGGGGGTGTAGCTCATATGGTAGAGCGCTCGCTTCGCATGCGAGAGGCACGGGGTTTGATTCCCCGCACCTCCAGGTGGTTTGTATATATATATATATATATATATATATATATATATATATATATATATATATATATATATATATATATATATAGGGGTAATGCCATTGCGTATTTAAATTAGTAATTCTAAGTTTACAAATGCAAGATAATATTAGTCAAGATTGATTATTATCGTCAATAAAATAATTGTATGAGTATGGTTGAAACCAAATACGGGAATTAAAGCATAAAATATTAAATATGGTTGAAACCAAATACGGGAATTAAAGCATAAAATATTAAATATATACTAATATTATTTGAGGGGATTCCGGTAGTAGGATTTGTGGTTAGAGTTCTATTAAGACTATAATATTAGAATTAGATTAATGTTGTAGTACGGTTCTTAATGGAAAAGTTAACGGATCGGATAATCATATAATTAAGGATAAATTAAGAAATCTCAAGAAAAAATTAAAATTTGAACAATCTGAACTATTCATTTGATTTAATAATTTAAGGGTCATTTTTTCTACCCAATGTTTATAATTAAATAAATATTTGAAAGTATATCAATGCAAGATTATATATGAGAAGTTCAACATAAATAATTTAATGTCTAATTTGTTTATTTAAATATGTAGTTCATAGTATATGAATACAATGTAATATAGGAGATTCATTATAATTGTTACTAAAAAAAATTTAAATAGTAACCAAGTATTTTTGTTGCAAAGGGTTCTAATATATTTAATGAATGCACATATATACAAGATCAATGAATGAATCAACAGTACCAGTTTTTTAGCTGTTTTGCTCAGTGTTCATTTAGTTCAACCATTATTGTTGAATAAATTATAATGGATAAAGAAATTCCTAATTTAAGGAATTTAGATGTAGTAAAAGTTTAAAATTTTAAATTATAATTTAACCCAAAGATCAAAATGCTAAAGAAAGTGTTTGGTTATTCAACAGTTTGAAGCAACAATTTATTCCAAACCACTGAAAATACAAACATTGCAATTTACAATATTTTCACTTAGCGTTTTTGAGAATGATTTCCCCAAAACACATCTATATTTAAAAAAAAAAAAACTATTATTAAAACAATTATTATTATTGGTTAAAAAAACAATTATTATTATCATTATTATTGTTGTTGTTATTATTATTATTATTATTATTATTATTATTATTATTATTATTATTATTATTATTATTATTATTATTATTATTATTATTATACCCTTAGGTCATTTTAAATATTAATTTAAACAGTTAATTTTTTAAATTATCTTTTTACCAACCGTTGATATAATCCGCTAACGCTAATCGCTAACTGCTGATTGTCAAATAATGACATTGCGAGGTAGTTTCTCACTTCAATTTGTTGTGTGATTTGAATACTCTCTTTGTCAACAAATCCCTCAAGTAGTTAATATGATTGACTTTATTAATTTAAATTTTTAAAATTTTTTCATGGTATTAATAAAATACTTGGTAAATAAATATATATATATATATATATATATATATATATATATATATATATATATATATATATATATCATTATTTTGTATTATAACTTTGACATTTAATTAAAAAATAGTGGACAAAAAAGATAATAGACAATGTAGTGAATATAATCAATTGATGAATTTGACTGTAAAGAATTTTTACATTGGAGAAAAATAAAGACAATATAACTAATGAAATTATTTCTCTTAATTAATTTATTGATAATGAATAAATTTTTTAATAAAGACATTGTAGGGACAATGTAGCGAATATAATCAATTTATGAATTTGAATTTGGAATGTAAAGAATTTTTATATTGGAGAAAATAAAGACAATATAACTAATGAAATTATTTATCGTATTTAATTTATTGATAATGAATAATTTTTTTGAATAAAGGCATTGTTGACACATAATTCTAAATTAAAGAAATGCATATGTATTATTTTTTGTTTTAGCTACTAAATTATTATTTTATTTTTTTTGAATGCAAATTATTATTTAATTTAATAAGAGTAAAATAGAGTACTAATTATGTCAACTTTGATTGGGATGGGGTTCAAATCTAAGACCTTTCTTATTGAAATCAATGAGTAAGTTAACGGTGAACTAACAGAAACTAACAGAAAAGATAATATTTAACGGAAAAGTTAACGGATAATAATATTCATTAAGGATAAATTAGAAAATCTCAAGGAAAAATTAAAATCTGATCAATCTGAGCCATTCATTTGATTAAAAAATTTGACCGCCATTTTTTCTACCCATTATAGGCCTAACTCTCCTGGACTCTTATTAGTATAGTATATATATATATATATATATATATATATATATATATATATATATATTTACAATGAATGAGATTGTGGTCGGGGATGTAGCTCAGATGGTAGAGCGCTCGCTTAGCATGCGAGAGGTACGGGGTTTCATTCCTCACGTTAATGGGGGTGTAGCTCACATTGTAGAGCGCAGGCACGGGGTTTGATTCCCCGGACCACCAGGTTGTTGGTTTTGTCGACATTAAATCGAATTAATTGAATTTATCTATTTAAAAGTGATTTTGATTCCAATTAACAAATATACTAGTATAATATCAGCTCATACCTACATTTATGGGGGTGTAGCTCATATGGCAGAGTGCTTGCTTCGCATGCGAGAGGCACGGGGTTCGATTCCTCGCACCAGCATGCGAGAGGTTCGGGTATTGACACCACGCATGGGCAAGTGAGCCCACAATAATTCATTCCTCGTGACAAGTGATCATGATGAGAATTCAATATTCCAATACAATCGGGAATGCGAGAGGCACGGGGTTCGATTCCTCGCACCAGCATGCGAGAGGTTTGGGTATTGACACCACGCATGGGCAAGTGAGCCCACAATAATTCATTCCCCGTGACAAGTGATCATGATGAGAATTCAATATTCCAATACAATCCATAGGATTACAAGAGCGGACGGTGTCTCAGCTTGTCTCGAAGAGTAAGAAACCTGGGCCCTGCAAGAGGCTTCGTCATGACGTCTGCAAGCTGATCTTTTGTTGACACAAAATCACCACTGGCTACCTTGTCTCGAACAAAATGGTAGTCTATCTCAACATGCTTTGTCCTGGCGTGAAAAACTGGATTAGCACAAAGATACGTCGCGCCCAAATTGTCACACCACAAAGTCGAGGACTGCCCAGAGTGTAGCCCTAACTCCCGAAGAAGAGAAACCATCCACGTGACCTCAGCTGCCACATCGGCTAAGGCCTTATACTCTGCTTCGGTCGAGGAGCGCGCTACTGTCCGCTGTTTCCGAGAAAGCCACGACACAAGGTTTGTCCCTAGAAAGACTGCATATCCACTGGTACTCTTCCGATCGATGGGACACCCGGCCCAGTCGGAGTCCGAATATGCATGGATAGAAGAAGTCGGTGATGGAGTCAGACGCAAGGCATAGTCTAACGTGCCTTTGACATACCGTAAGACGCGCTTAACCATGCCCTAGTGATCTACAGTCGGAGTGTGCATAAACTGACATAACCGGTTTACGGCATATGATAAATCCGGCCGAGTGATGGTGAGATACTGTAAGGCCCCAACAATCCTTCGATACTGCGTCGGATTATCAAAAGGTTCGTCTGACGGAGTAACCGGCTGAGTAGTCGAAGCAGGAGTGGACAAGGGTTTACAGTCAACCATGCCGGCCCTGTTCAAAATATCTTTCATGTAACGCCGTTGAGATAAAATAACGCCCGCTGAGGTGTCAACTGTTTCAATCCCCAAGAAGAAGCTGGGTTTCCCGAGATCCCGGATTTTGAAAGCAGTTGCAAGACGGCACAACAGAGTATTAATAAGCGTAGCACTGCTCCCTAGCATAATGATATCATCCACGTACACCAATAAAAATACCTGACACCCATCCAGACTGTAGTAGAATAGGGATACATCTGTCTTCGATGCGCTAAAACCGGTAGTAAGCAGGAAGTCATGCAGACGTTTAAACCACGCTCGGGGTGCTTGCTTGAGCCCGTAGAGAGACCTCTGTAGGTGGCAAACGTGATCTGGGTGAGCCGGGTCTTCATATCCTAGAGGCTGCTTCATATACACGGTCTCAGCTAGATGCCCATTCAGAAAGGCGTTGTGCACATCCAACTGCCGGAGCGTCCACTTGTTGGATATTGCCAAAGAAAGAAGCAGACGAACAGTTGTCGGTTTAACAACTGGACTGAACGTGTCGAAGAAATCTTCTCCGGCTACTTGATTATAACCCTTGGCCACAAGCCGCGCTTTATACCGTTCGATAGACCCATCAGCATTCCGTTTGGTGCGGAATACCCATTTGCACCCAATGATATTCATCGTGGATTTAGGCGGGACTAGATTCCAGGTATTGTTGTGCAATAGGGCGTTAAATTCTTGATCCATAGCATCCCGCCACTGTGGATGACCCACAGCTTGGGAATAACAAGTCGGATCAGCTGTAACGGCTGTAAGGACGTGAAACTCTTCATCAGTGCCTCGAGTCTGACCACGTCGACGCATGACATGAGCTCGTTCTTGTGGTTGAGCCCGACCCCGACCCCGACCCCGACCTCGTCCCCGACCCCGCCCCCGAGTAACCGGGATAGCGGGCTCAATTGCCAAAGGTGGCTCTTCTTGAGCTATAGGACTCGGGTCAGAGTCTTGTGATATGTCGGGTTCTACTGTAGTCTGAATATGAGCGGGCACAACTGGTCCAGATGCCCACGGTACAGGGTGTACCTGAGCCACACGAGGAGCTATACCTGTAACAAAAGGAAAAATGGTTTCATCAAACCGCACATGGCGGCAGACATAAATTTTTCCACTGGTTAGGTCCATGCATCTGTAACCTCGGAAGGATAGAGGGTACCCCAGGAAGACACAAGGTGTGGACCGAAACTCTATCTTATGCCGATTATAAGGCCTAAGATAGGGAAAACACAAACAGCCGAAGACACGTAGAAATTGATAGGGTGGTATTTTGTGATGTAGGCGAGAATAAGGACTGTCAAATTTTAGGACAGGAGTGGGTAGGTAATTGATGAGACATGTTGCCGTCTCAAAAGCAAAATCCCAGTATTGTTGAGGGACTGATCCTTGAGCTAAAAGAGATAAGCCCGTTTCGACAATATGTCTGTTGCGGCACTCAACTCTTCCGTTTTGCTCGTGTGTGTATGCACACGACTGGCGGTGATTGATTCCGAGGGTTTGAAAAGTGGTGTGTAATTTTCTGTACTCACCCCCTAAATCGGATTGTATGGACTTGATAGAGCGCGAGAATTGTCGCTCTACCAAAACACGAAAAACATCAAATACTTTATAGATGTCTGATTTTACCCTTAATGGATAAAACCAGCAATAGCGTGAAAAATCATCTACAAAGAGAAGAAAATAGCGGAAGTCACTAGACGAGATAACTGGTGCAGGCCCCCAGATATCCGTGTACAGTAAGTCAAGTACATTATTGCTAGTAGTATTGAGTCTATCTAATGGAAAACGACAAGACTTGCCGAGATGGCAAGCCGTACATGACCCAAAACTAACACTATTTTGCGTAACTGAACAATGTTGCAGAATTTTATTCTGGACCAATTTGTGAGGGTGACTAAGCCTGCGATGCCATATCGTGGGTGTTGCCCGGGAACTGACGAACGCGAAATGACTTCGGGAAATTGGCAACTTGTAAAGACCTCCAGAAGTCGGGCCTTTAAGAAGCACCGCCTTGGTTTTGGAATCCTTCACAACGAAACAACTGTCATGAAATTCAAAAAACACAGAATTGTCTTTAGTAAATTTTTGAACAGATAAAAGGGGAACAGTTAATTCGGGGACATGTAACACATTAGACAGAAACAGGTGTTTTGACACAGAGGGGATCGATGCATGGCCAACCCGCGAAATTTCTAAGCCTGTACCATTTCCCACTCTCAACGTGTCCGGACCGGTGTATTCCTCCGATGATGTTAACATTCCCACTTCCGGAGTCGCGTGAGCCGTGGCCCCAGTGTCAGGGTACCACGCCTCGGCCGACGGTACGGTAGTGACCGGAGATTCGCCCGACATGGCGACATGTGCCTGCGCAGGTGGTTGCGTTGTATACCGTTTGTAACAGTATACCACGGTGTGTCCATGTGCCTTACAAATTTGGCACCGGGGACCACCACCACGTTGGTTACGGCCGCCGCTCCGTTGATTCCGACCGCCACGCCCACCGCGCCAGTTACCCTGCCTGCCTCCGTCGGAGTTGCCGTGACCGCCGGTGTGGCGTCCTCCGTTTCCACTGCCTCGGCCGGCGTAGAAGGCTGAGTGCGACCCGGTTGCAGCGCCCTCTGCGAAGTCATCAGCGAGGATGAAGTCGGCCGCTTGGAGATGATCCGCAAGGTGCGGAAGGGAAACCGGAGCGTGAGCCGTCAACGACGCCGCATATGCCCTGTACTCCGGACGCAAGCCCCGTATTACATACAGGTTCTGCTCGGCCATGGACAACGGTTGGCCGACTTGTGCAAGCGCTTCCACCAATAGCTCTGCTTTGCCGAGGTAGTCACCGGGCGTGGACGCCCCTTGCTGGACCGCCTGGAACTGCCCAAGCAGATTCAAACACCGCGCCTGCGTGTTAGAACCGAGGGCGGTGCAAATAGACCTCCATACGTCGGCGGCAGTGTCACGGCCAACCGCGAGGTGGAGAACCTCGTCCGACATCGACGATATGAGAAGGCTCAATATCGATTGGTCCTGAAGAACCCAAGCCTTGTGCGCCGGGTTGGGGGTCGTCGGAGCAGTGGTGGTGCCGGTTCCCGATTCGCCGGAGGAGGTTGCAGAGAGAAACGCCGGCGGACAGGGCGTAGTGCCATCCACATAGCCAATGAGGTCCTGACCTCTGAGAAACGGGAGAAGTTGAGTCCTCCAAAATAGAAAGTTTCTTGAGGTCAGTTTCATTGAGATGAAATGGTGAGCTCCCGATAGCGGGTTGCCGGTCGCCGGAGCTGAGCCGCCGGCAGCGGCGGATGGGGTTCTCTCAGAGGAATGCGACGACATGGTGGGGGTAGGGAGGGGGTTGGTTGTTTGCGGTGGAGGATCGTATTTTGGCTGATACCAGATGAGAATTCAATATTCCAATACAATCGGGAAAGATAGGATTACAAGAGTGTATATCTGAAACTACCTCTAACTGATCCTATCTACCAGGTTATTAACAGAAGACTAATCCTAACCACATATAACCAACTATAGGTTAAAACATAAATAGAAATATAATACTAATATTATTCACAATCATACCCCGCATCTCCAACCGTATTCCACAATAATTCATAACCAGTGGGAACGTGACAAGTGATCGGCGTGTCCCCCCTTACTACCACCGACCCCGCGTGTGAGATGCATGGCCTAACAAACCTACTCCACGTGTCCCCCTTACTACCACCCACCCCGCGCGTGGGATGCATGGCCTAACAAACCTACTCTGTGTCCCCCTTACTACCACCCACCCCGCGCGTGGGATGCATGGCCTAACCAACCTACTCCACGTGTCCTAACCAACCTACTCCACGTGTCCCCCTTACTACCACCGACCCCGCGCGTGGGATGCATGGCATATCCAACCTCCACGTCACCCACATTCTCTACCACCCCAGTCGGTGGGTGCGCCCCTCCCTACTCCTTACTACCACCCCAGCTGGTGGCGGTTTGTCACCCCATGCCAGGGGGAGTCCGATGAGCTCACATTCCTAGTAATGCACTAGCCGAAAGAGTGGATTAACAACGCCCCCTATCGTACCTTCCCCTTACTACCACCGACCCCGCCATGGGATGCATGGCATATCCAACCTCCACGTCACCCACCTTCTCTACCACCCCAGTCGGTGGGGGCGCCCCTCCCTACTCCTTACTACCACCCCAGCCAGTGACAAGTGTACGGCACCAGCTAGAGGTATGGGGATCAATACCCCGTATCACCAATCGTATTCCACAATAATTCATAGCCAATGGGAACGTAACAAGTGTACGGCATTGGCTAGTCCTTCCTATCCATCCTCCACGTGTCCCCCTTACTACCACCGACCCCGTCGTGGGATGCATGGCCTATCCAACCTCCACGTCACCCACCTTCTCTACCACCCCAGCCGGTGGGGGCGCCCCTCCCTACTCCTTACTACCACCCCATCCGGTGGGGGCTAGTCACCCCATACCATGGGGAGTCCGATGGGCTCACATTCATAGTCATGCACTAGCCGAAAGAGTGGATTAACAACCCCCCTATCGTATCTTACCCCACCGCACCATTCCGAACACCACAACGCACCACACCGGTAGGGAAAAGGCGAGATGCCCTTGACATGCCTAGGAGCGCACCACCCCCACTGGCCATCGCCATGGGATGCATGGTCCCCGCTAGTCACGACATGCCATGGGGAGTCCAATGGGCTCACATTCCTAGTCATACGCTAGCCGAAAGAGTGGGTTATCAACCCCACCCCCTATCGTACCTTACCCCACCGCACCATTCCGAACACCACAACGCACCGCACTGCACCGCACCCCCTTGGGAAAAGGGTGGACGCGATTGACATGCCTAGGAGCGCACCAACCCCGCTGGCCATCGCCGTGGGATGCATTGTCCCCGCTAGTCATGCCATGTCATGGGGATTCTGATGGGCTCACAATCCTAGTCATGCGCTAGCCGAAAGAGTGGATTAACAACCCCCCCCCCCCCCCTATCGTACCTTACCCCACCACACCATTTCGAACACCACAACGCACTGCACCGCACCGCACCACCTTGGGAAAAGGGGGGACGCCGTTGACACGCCTGGGAGCGCACCATCCCCGCTGTCCATCGCCGTGGGATGCATGGTTCCCGCTAGTCACGTCATGCCATTGGGAGTCTGATGAGCTCACATTCCTAGTCATGCGCTAGCCGAAAGAGTCGATTAACAACTCCCCTATCGTACCTTACCCCACCACGCCATACCGCACCATTTCGAACACCACAACGCACCGCACCGCACCCCCTTGGGAAAAGGGGGGACGCCTTTGACATGCCTGGGGGCACACCACCCCCGCTGGTCAGCGGGCCAGGCCACCGGCCGGCCAATCGCCGGTCATGACTGGTTGTTAATATTGTCAGCTCGCAAATATCGGAACAAATACAAGGTGTTGCGCCTTCGTACACAAGAGGTGTTGTGGTCTGGTGGGTTGAGGCGTGGCTACTATGCTAAAGGGTTGGTAGCATACTTGACCCATTTTACTCTAGCTTTCTGCCTGCTGCCAACCTTCACCGGGCGCCGCCGGCCCGACGAGACCCACTCCGCCCCCGCCGTAGCATATTTGACCCATTTTGCTCTAGCCTTCTGCCTGCTGCCAACCTTCACTGGGCGCCGCCGGCCCGACGAGACCCGCACCGCCCACGCCTCGACGCTGGGAATCTAACGGGCAGCCTCGCCTGCAGGCCGCGACTGTTCTGCTCCGGGAACTTCTTTTCTCTCTTCTTTGTGCCTTTTGGGCCACCACCCATGCTTATCTTTCTAGCCCAACAAGACTTGTCCCACCCTCCTTCCTTCACCACCCCCTCTTGGGCCAATATTTTCCTAACAAAATGGACCCCCTAGGGTTCCGATCCATATCCCCATCACTAGCATACATAAATAATTTATTATTATTATAAATAGAAATTGTTGAAAGTTTATGTAATTTAGTTAGTTGATAGTAAGTTTTTATTACAAAATGTCTGGAGATGAAACCTTATTAACTATGTTTTGAAAGGGAAAAAAAAAAGGTATGAAGATTGTGTTATATTTATCTAACCCTTATTCTTAAAAGTTTATATTGAATAGCATTATTTTTGCTAAAAGTTTATATTGAATAGCATTATTTTTGCTATTTTATTTTGTAGCAGATCAGACTATGGTGAATGGCATACAAAACAAATATAACATAAAAATTATATGTATTATTTGAAGTAATAGTACTAAATTTTGAATTGAAAATATACTTACATATTTTTTTACTTGCCCAATATATAATTTAATTATATGGAGATACTCGATAATAATCATATATCCCTAAAAAGTTTTAACATCGTTGAACACAAGAATGAAGGCATTTGTGAGTGTTGTACTAGCTTAGTTACAACTCCTGTAATCACACATCGCGTGCTGTCTCGGCTGGACTACGGCGAGCAGAATCCGGCGGCGTAGTGGCGGCGGATGGATGGACCTTCTTGAACATCACCGGAAAACAACCGCCAGAAGAAGATATCTTCTTGACACCAGCTTGCAGGTTTCGAGTGGTGCCATTATTTTCCGAAGCCTTCGTGTTGTCTTTCCCAATAATCTTCCTCGTCGCATAGGCTTCTACAAGAATGGCGCTGGGGTTCAACATGGCTTCTATCTGCAACTTTAATTTTCTGGTTCAAACAAAATATGGGTTGGGTATTAATAGCAAAATTTGTTCTTGGATGACACGCATTGGATGAGCTAATTAATTACGAAGTTTTGTGAAATATGATGATGTTTTGAAATACGATGATGTTATCAAAAGGTTGAATCTTCAATCTCCTCCCTGACAGAGTATTTGGGAGGATGTACGCACACAATGATAGAGCCTCTCTCACTTGCTCCCCACTGCTGCTGGCGAAATTCAATCCCTGATAATTCTTTTTAAATTTACCTTGACCAACTGAGCTGCTTATGTGACCATAATAATTGATCTAACTTTAAATAGATTTTTTTTTATTATTTTAGCATTGTCTTTGATTTACGAGAATGCTTATAACGGTAACTTAAAAGATTCATTTGAGGTGGATCATGTATTGTAATTCCAATGAGCAAAAGATTATTATTTTTATTTTATAAATATTATTATTACCGTTACATTATTGCATTTTGGAAATTAAATTGTGAATTAAGATCCATCAATTCCCACCCCTCACCAAGAAACAACCACAGTCCACATACATCAGTACATCACTACTCCAAACTTCTATATTACCTTCAATTCATCTGACCATCATACTTTATTCATTACGAAATAGAAGAAAACATGGGACAAATCCCAACGCCACCCAACCAGATTTAAAGAATGTAACCGTAGGAGATTTTTTTTTATTTTATTTTTAAAAAAATAAAAAAATCTAGACATCATCCTTCTAGAATAATTGCGGTTACATTATATTTAGAAATTAAATTACCAAATAAATCCCTCAATTTTCACTAATCACCTCGAATCTTGGCACCAGCAATGTGATGATTATATTCAAAATAGAAAAATTCCTTATGCGCACTGACATTTTACTCTGTTTGTTGAACTATCCAATCACCGTGATTTACATCCTCACAAATACTATATCAGATCGAAATATGAGATTTGAAGAAAGTAATCATAGGATACAACAATCCAAAAAAAAAAAAAAAAAAAAAAAAAAAAAAAAAAAACTATACCTAGACATCACCATTCTAGAATAATCACAATAATGTTAGTTGTCCATTTGATTCATTATTTCAATTGAGTGGGAAGCATATTTATTTCCATCACCTGTGACGAAAAAATCACCTTTTATGTACGGTCTACATTTTGATTTTTATGTGGGTTTGGAGCAATGTGTGACAAAAAAAAAAAAAAAAAAAAAAAAAAAAAAAAGTTGGCACATTAAAGTTAAGATAAATTTGATGAGTACAAATAATTACAATGAGACATAATAATATGTAACTGTAACAGTTCTACTTTGGCTATTGATCAAAGTGGGGGCGCGGCTTACCAAATCAAATTACTTCACCAAGTGGTAGGGATGATTATTTACTCTTGTAATCTTGTATTATAGGTATTAAACCTTTGTAATTTAGGGTGCGTTTGGAAACCTAGAAAATAACTTCTGGAAAATGTTTTTTAAGTTTCCCGTGGTAAGGCACTACTGGAAATTCTGAAATTTTCGACCACCTGAAAATGATCTTAAATTAAGTTGATACCAAAAAGTCCAAAAAGTGGTCGGAAATAGCAACAAAGGTTTTTCCGGATACCAAAAGTGGTCGGAACAAGACTTTCAACTTGATTTAAGATCACTTTCGGGTGGTCGGAAATTTCAGAATTTTCAGTAGTGAGGAAGGGGGGAGGGGAATAAGTTCAATGGAAAATGATACTTTAATCAAAGGAAAATAGATATGTTTTGGGGGAAAATGACTTTCCCCTTTTTTTTGAAAAGTCATTTTTCAAGGAGTGTGAATGTAACATTTTTCGAGCCTAATTTTTTACTGCCTTTTGCGAGTCGGCCCGAAAACCCGCAGGCTAGGGCTCATGCAACCATAGCTCGCCCCATGCGGGTTGGCGGGCCCCACGAACCGGTCCGCGAACTTTTTTTTTTTTTGAATTCAAATTTTAAAAAAATAAATAAAGTCCGTCTACAAATAATATTAATTTTTCGTATTTAAAAATTAAAAAAAAAAAGTTAATTTTTTAAAATATTAATATTATATATATTTATGTTACTGTGTAGTGTGTATATATATATATATATATATATATATATATATATATATATATATATAAAGAGTGGTATTCACAGAAGGATTTTATCAAAAGTATCAAATAATTAAAATTTTGAAGTATTCAATTCTTTTCATTTTTCTACTCATTTTATGGATAACGAACCAAACACACAAGGACAGTTTTTCATTGCGTAACCAAACACCAGAAAAGAAAATATTTTCTGAAAAATGACTCATTTTCCAGAAGTCATTTTCCTGCTTTCCAAACGGAGCCTTAATGATGATGCTTCAAACGAGCAAAGGCTTAAATACAATGGAGTCACTGCCTCCTCCCCTTTTTTTTCCCCTCTAAAACTAGCTAGTATTATGTGTTTGTTTATTATGAACAAGATTTGTCAATTTTATTTGGTCGATCATTTATGGTCACATCTCAACTTTGAAAAAGAAAACCTTGATTTTATCAAAAAAATCAAAAATAATGATGATAGTTTAATCTATCTATATATTAAAGCGGAATAAAAGAAAAATACATTTTCTCACCTAGCTAAAACAACGTTATTTTGATGACATAGATGTGGAAAAGACTTTTGATTTCAATTGTTGTTATTTTTTTATCATAAAAGAAGTCATTAATAATATAAAAAATATATATATACAATTTCCGATGCAGAACCATGCATTTACTTGAGAGCATCCACACCAATAGTTTTTTGTGGACCCCACTATGATGTGGATGAAAGCGACGGTGGTGAGAGAAGCAATTTTTCCCGTGCAAGAGAAGAGTTTTTGTAGGCCCCTAGGAGAGAGAATAATGAAATGAATTACTACAGGTTGGTGCGTTTGGCGCACAACATGCACTCAATTGGACGCGTGCACTGCATGTGCCCGCTGACGTGTTTTAAGATAACAATTTTTTTATGCCTATTTCGTCAGATTGTAGGTTTTTTAGTTTTCTTTTTCTTTTTCTTCTTTTTTATTGACCATCCTCTATCTCCTACTTGTAGTATAGAAACCGTGCAAAGCATTGAACTAGTGTGGATGCTCTGAGTTTTTGCACAATATTTTAGGATGTCATGTCGGAGAAAGATAAAAATGGGAGAGAAAAAGAATAGAAAAAAAAAACATTTTTGACAATTTTTTTTTAAAGAAAAGGATTGCAACGGTCTAGAAGTCAGAGTGGCGGCCAGCTGGCGGCCCGCTGGCGGCCACTCTGACGCGCACTTTGAGTCTTTTTTTTTTTCTTCCCTCTCGCAAAAACATGATTTTTGCGGGAGAAAAATTTTGCTAAAGAGCAAATTCTCCATCAGTCCAAAATCAATTGCTCAATTCTTTTTTTTTTTTTGAATGTTACTAGCTCTATTACATTGTAGTATCTGTTCATATACTTTCTCAACCTACTGAAACACAAAGAGCCAATAACGCCTCCACTGAGGCTTGAACTCACAACCTTCCAAATGGAAGTCCAACCCGGATACCATTAGACCACATAGTCCTGGTCAATTGCTCAATTCTTAACTATTCTAAAAATCAAGAAAAATGCACTAGTGTGGCTCTTCTAATGAAAATTTAACATTACCCAATAAAATCTGTTTAGTTCCTCAATGTCTGTTGAAAGATACTTTTCAAACCAAATTAGAAAATCAAATTTGGGAGGGAACATATCTATAAATACATAGAATTTGATTGGTGATTTATTTCATTTCTCTGTTTTTCTTTTTCAGTTTTTCATTTATCAAATTAATATCTATAAGTGTATGTGTGTGTCTTATTATTGTGTAAAAAAAAAAAATTAAAAAATACTTAGCATTCAAGTGAACCATTTTTTTTTCTTTCAGTGCAGACTTTTTGTCTTTAAGTGCATGTTTCTTTGTCTTCAAGTGCACAATTCTAGGCATTATTTGTTATATCTTGTGTATTCTTTTCAATAACATATAACTGAATTTCTAATGAAATTTATGAGATTTAGAAACGATTTGTATGGGTAATTCGTTTAATAACACTTAAGTTGAATAACCTCCATTTTTGGTACCATAAATCGCATCAATTACACATCTATTTGCCATTGAGTGTAATTTTTTGCCTTTAAGTGCACATTTTTGTACCTTCAAGTGCATGGTTTTAAACTTTCAAGTGCACCTTTTGTATATAATTTATTTTAAGAGATTCATTGATCATGGTTCACCGCAGTTTCACACACACACACACACACACACACACACCACACACACCACACACACACACACACACACACACACACACACACACACACACACACACACACACACACACACACACACACACACACACACACATATAAGTTTGAATATTGCATTATATTAAATTTATCTTACCCTTATTCTTAGAAGGTAAAAATTTTATTTTGCTATTTCATTTGATAGCAAATAGACTATAATGAATGACACACAAAAAAAGTAGAACATATATATCCCTAAAAAGTGTAGCACTTAGAATCAGATCAGACATCGCTGGGTGTCTCTGCCGGACGGCTAGCAGAATCTGCCGGACGGCTAGCAGAATCTGCCGGCGGCGGAGGTGCTGATGGATGGACTTTGTTGAACATCACCGGAAAGCAACCGCGAGAAGAAGATATATTCTTGACAGCCGCTTGCAGGTGTGGAGTGGTATCATCATCATCATCATCATCATCATCATCATCATCATCATCATCATCATCATCATCATCATCATCATCATCATTATTATTATTATTATTATTATTTTCCAAAGCCTTGATGTTGTGTTTGTGAATCCTCCTGGTCGCATAGGCTTCTACAAGAATGACGCTGGGGGTCCACATGGCTTCTGGTAAATATAATGTAACGTTTGAGGGAGTTGAGGTTGGCTAGCTAGCTATGGGTATTTATAGCCAAAATTTGTTTCTTTTCTTGGCTCATACATACGCATTGGATGAGCTAATTAAGAAGTTTCTGTGAAATACTATACGATAATGTTTTGTTTGACATTCAATTCCAACTGTACGTGTTTCAATTTTGTTGTTGGCTGAGATACTTAGGTATATATATGGCCGGTGTCGGTATATTCATCAATTCTCCAGAATCAGGTAGGGGAACTTTCTGGTTCTCTCAAATTAAACTAGGCAAATTATGATGTGAGCATGTTGAAAGGTGGGCACGATTCTATATCCCATAATTTTTATACTGCAGATTCATAATTTCTATATTGTAGATCCATAATTTTTATACTGTAGATTCATAAAATTTATACTTTAGATTTCAATTATTGAATACTGTTTTCACAAATCAGAGAACTATGTGTTCATAATTGATAACTATACAGTTTAGAAATTATGAATTTACAGTAAAACAGAAATTCAGAATCTACAGTAAAAATATTATGAATCTGCAGTATAGAAATTATGAATCTATTCCATAGAAATTATGAATCTACTATATTTAAATTATGAATCTACAGTTTAGAAATTATGAATCTAAAGTATGAATTTTATGAATCTACAGTATAGAAATTATGAATCTACAATATAAAAATTATGAATCTATAGTATAGAAATTATGAATATGAAACCGTGCCCACTTTGCAAAGTGGGCACGTGCTCACAGCATAACGATCCTATTTTGTCTATGTCATAAAGTGGACTTCACCTAAAAAGTATATATTTTTATGTAGTGATCTGACTTTGAGCGCAACTTCTTCGTGAATTAAAGACAATGCTAAAATTTAAAAAAAAAAAATTATAGGAAAAGTCAATTAGGTCTCTAAATTTTTTAAAGGTGCAAATGTTCGTCCGTGGCCGATCATTTTGTTACTAAAAATTGTGTTGGAGTTAGCCCGAGGATCACCGAAACACTAGTGACATGTTATTACACGTACTAATCAGGTTTTGAATTTCAATACTGCACTGAAATAACATATTGATGGACTTAATTACACCTTTAAAAAGTTTAGAGGCCTAATTGACTTTTTCAGCCTGGTAAAGTTCAATGGCCTATTTGCAATCGTTATGGTGTGCAACCGTGTGCACCATGCGATTGCAAAACGACGTCGTTTCATTTAAAAAAAAATCACATTCGGATTGTCGTTAACGGCGTTAGACGGTTTCCTTTCGTATTCAAACACTAAGATATATCCATAATTTCATAACTATATATCTAGAATTACATAACTATATATTCATAATTTGACAACAGTACATTCAGAAATAATAACTACACATTCATAATTTCATATCCATATATTCATAATTTCACAACTAGACATTCATAATTACATAACTCCATTCTTAAAGTGCTTGTTCACAGAGAACTATATCTATAATTGCATAACTACACATCTATAATTTCAAAACTATATATCCATAACTTCATAACTATATATCAATTACTTCATAACTATATATCCATAACTTCATAACTATATATTCAGACTTGCATAACTATATATTTATAATTACACGTCGATTGGAGTTTTTTGTAAAAAAAAATAAAAAAATAAAAAATAAATTATTTGATTGGTGGAGTTAAACGGTGCCACTAATGGCACCGTTACTCCATCACAATAAAACGGTGTCATTTTGCAACCGTGTGGGACTCCCATATGGGAGGTTGTGATTTCGAGCCTGAGGCGTTATTGACTCTTTGTGTTTCAGTGGGTTGAGAAAGTAGCTATGAACAGATACTGTTAGGAATAAATTGTATTAGATTTTGATATGCCATATTGTAAATCGTAGAACTCCAATTTTATTTTGGTTAGACTAGTCGAGTCATAAACCAAGAAAGGGAAAAAATAAATTCATTAGTTGAGGAAAACGGATGAAGAAGATATAAAGCCTAAAATCAAGAATTTGCCTAGTAAAAGTGACAAACAGAAGAGGAAGATGTATGCGTATGAAAAAGTGTACACAAGTTATGAAGACTTTCATTTTAAGAAGAAATCTCTCAAAGAAATTCAAGAAGATCAATCTCTCAAGAAATCCCGAAGAAGAAAGAACGTGACTTGAAGTTTGCATGAAGCTATCTTGAAGATCAAGCATCTATAGAAAGAAAGGAGTACACCAAGTGGAACAAGATAATGACTAAAATGTTGTATGGATGAGTTGTTAGAAGTTTGGAATATTATACACAAGGTCATAGGTTCAAATCTCACATCCCACATATTTTAAAGAGTCCAAGGTCACAGGTTCGAATCTCACATCCCACATATTTTAAAGAATCCAAGGTCACAGGTTCGAATCTCACATCCCACATATTTTAAAGAAGCCAAGTTTAAATTCATCAGATGAAGTATGGGCGATGGTTTGGCCGAAGGGAAGCAGTTTGCAAAGTCAATAGGAATGAGATTTCAAAATTGAAATTGGGATACAATTGAAGGGATGAAGTATCTCAAAATTGAAATTGGGATACAATTTCAAATTGAAGGGATGAGATTTCAAGTTGACTATGGGATGAGATTTCAAAATTGAAATTGAGATGCAATTCTAATTGAAGGGATGAAGTATATCAAAATTGAAATAAGGATGCAATTTCAAATTGAAGGGATGAAGTTCACGTATCTCACCCTTGGGCAGACCCAGACGTGAAGCAAAAATAATAATAATATGTAAAATGTCATTTTTACCCTCATATTTAACAGCCCTAATACTTATACTTATTTAACGGAAAGAGAAAAAAATAGCCACTTCAAAAATAATTGAAGGGATAAAGTGGTTACATAAACAACAGAGGAAAAAAAATGTACTATTAGTAAACAACACAACATAGATGAAAAGTGTCATTTTCCCTTTATATTTTGTTTATTATTTTATTTCTCTAAAACATAAAAAATTCCTCGGATTAATCAACACGCATTCTTTGAGAGAGCCAGAACGTTCCCCTCATTCTCGGCATTTGTGAATATATACCGATGATGAGAACTGATTGTATTATATTTTCTGAACTTAATTACAATGAGATCAGATGATGTGAATATATAGAATAGAGAGTCACAGTGTGACAATGATAAGAAGTAGAGAGTCACAGTGTGACAAGGATAAGAAGTTCTAAACAGACTCATATACATAGAGTCCTAATACTCCCCCTCAAGCACAGTGTATACTAGTAACCTGTAGCTTGTCCCTTAAGGAAGAAAATCTAGGTCCAGGCAGAGCTTTGGTGAAGATATCAGCAAGTTGATCCTTTGTGGAGATGAAGTTGACTTGGATATCGCCCGAAGCTATTCGATCACGAACAAAATGATAATCAATCTCCACATGCTTGGTGCGCGCATGAAAGATTGGATTGGCACTCATATATGTAGCTCCTAGATTATCACACCATAATTTTGGAATGGAAATACCCAGAATCTGTATCTCACGCAATAATGACATAATCCATAGAACCTCAACACAAACATCTGCAAGAGCTTTGTATTCAGCCTCAGTGGATGACCTGGCAACAGTTCTCTGTTTCTTGCAAACCCACGATATAAGATTACTCCCCAAGAAAACAGCAAAACCACTCGTGGATTTTCGATCGTCAGGACAACCAGCCCAATCAGAATCAGAGAAAGCATGAATGTCTCTAGATGAGCACCGTCGTATGCGTAAACCATGATCAACTGTTCCCTTAACATACCTGAGTACCCGTTTGAGCTGCTCCCAGTGTGATATGGTGGGGGCGTGCATATGCTGGCATAACTGATTAACTGCAAAGGATAGGTCAGGTCGTGTGACAGTGAGATATTGCAGTGCTCCAGCTAGACTCCTGTACTGTGTGGGATCATCATATAGATCTGAATTGAAGGGGACAGTTTTCGAGACAGAGATAGGTGTAGAAAGGGGTTTGCATTCAGACATTCCAGCCCGTTTTAAAATATCATTCATATACCGTTGTTGAGATAAAATAATCCCATTGTCACTCTTAACTGTTTCAATACCCAGAAAAAAATTTGGTTCACCAAGATCTCTGATTTTGAATGTAGCAGACAGTTTGGACAAGAGCTGAGACATAATACCTTGATCACTTCCCATTACAAGAATGTCATCCACGTACACCAATAGATAAACCAAAGCAGAGTCTTTAGAGTAATAGAACAGAGAGACATCTGTCTTGGATGCTTGAAAGCCAACCGATAGTAAGAACGTATGTAGTCGATTAAACCAAGCTCTAGGAGCTTGTTTTAACCCATACAGAGATCTTTTTAGCAAACAAACATGATTCGGGAAGTTAGCATCAATATAACCAGGGGGTTGCTTCATATAAACTGTTTTAGCCAGATTACCATTCAGAAAAGCATTATGAACATCTAGCTGTTTGATAGACCACCCAGATGATAAAGCTAGAGATAGAAGGAGTCTTACAGTCGTAGGCTTTACCACTGGACTAAAAGTGTCGAAGAAGTCCTGACCTGGAACCTGATTAAAACCTTTCGCAACCAGCCTGGCTTTATGCCTTTCAATAGCACCATCAGTCTTTCTCTTCGTACGAAACACCCATTTACAGCCAATAATATTCATACATGCAGTGGGTGGAACTAGAGACCATGTGTGGTTATGCAGGAAAGCATTGAATTCTTGGTCCATGCCTTCACGCCACTCAGGATATTTGACAGCTTGAGAGTAACATGTGGGTTCCCTGGGATGCACTTGAGCTGCTAGAGCAAAAAGAGGAGCATCTGCGTTGCTGCGAGTGGCCATAGAGTGAGTACGGACATTGGGCCTGATGGACCGCCCACGTGGACGGCCTCGCCGGCGAGCAACAGGCTCCACATGATCACCCGACGAGGCAGCCTGTCCAGGAACCACGGATGGTTCGAATGAAGCAGGTAGCGGCAGTTCTGGCAGCTCATCATTGGACACGGCAGGAATAGGTGTGCTGTGACTGAGAACAGATTCCGCCCAAGGTCCAGAAAACGGAGTAGATAGATCCTGCAAAGAAGTTTTAGTAGCAAAGGGGAAAACTTCTTCATCAAATCTGACATGCCTGCATGTGTAAATCTTATTAGTATGTAAGTCCATGCATCTGTACCCCCTAAAGGACTCAGGATAACCTAGGAAGACACATGGAGAAGACCTGTATGACATCTTATGACGATTATATGGTCGAAGATGAGGGTAGCATAAACACCCAAAGACACGAAGAAAAAGATAGGAAGGAGGGGATTTATGTAACAGGAGATGAGGACTGGAGTTATTTAATACAGAAGATGGCATTCTGTTAATTAAATAGACAGCAGTCTCAAAGGCAAAATCCCAAAATTTCAAAGGAACAGAGGCATGAGCTAGAAGAGCCAGACCAGTTTCAACAATGTGACGATGTTTTCGTTCAACACGACCATTCTGTTCATGTGTATAGGCACAGGATTGTCTATGTTGAATTCCTAATTGAACAAATAAAGAATGCAACTTTTTTTACTCAGCACCTAAATCAGACTGAATGGCCTTTGTTTTGCAATTAAAGGACCGTTCAACAAGAGTACGAAATTTATCAAAGATGACATAAAGATCAGACTTTAATTTCATAGGAAAGAACCATGTATAACGGGAATAGTCATCCACAAAGATCACAAAATAACGGAAGCCAGAAGTAGATAAAGTGGGCGCAGGACCCCAAATGTCTGTGTAAATAAGATCTAGGACTTGAGAACTAGAGGAAGCAACACGGGGGAGGGGAAAACGGGCAGATTTGCCTAATTGACATGCATTGCATAAAGAATTATGACAACGAATATTATCACGAGACCCACTAACCAAACAAGAACGAAGTATATGGCTAAGAACACGGTTATGAGGATGACCTAGACGATTGTGCCAAGTGGAAGCCGAGGCACGAGCGGAAATAAACGCTGACGGAGACGAACTAGGTAATGAAAGTGTGTATAGTCCCCCTGAACTATTGCCCCGAAGAAGTATTTCCTTGGTATTGATATCTTTTACAACAAAAAAGGAGGGGTGAAACTCAAAAAAGACTTTATTATCGGATGCAAACTTCTGAACAGATAATAAAGAATTAGACAAACGCGGAACGTGAAGTATATCAGACAATGTAAATGATCTAGAAGGGGTATTAAAAGAGGCATGGCCAACATGACTAATAGGTAAACCCATACCGTCACCGACACGTAAAGTGTCATTACCAGTGTACTTCTCCGATGTAGAAAGGGCAGCGATGTTCGGAGTTGCATGATTTGTGGCTCTGATGCGTAGTATATTTGCAAACAAATAATTCTCGGAGTACGAGTTATCGATCCACAGGGAAGTGGTTGTATCAAGCACTAGTTACTAACTTATTCATTAGAGCTAATCCTAACAATTACTTAGATGATTGATTGGCATAAAATAAATAAAATAAAACAGAGGTTCAGGATTTTGAAAACAATTAGAGAGAAGTTGAGATTCATGGGATTCAAGTATTTAATCACCTAGTGCCAATTATCGTTTACAATATTTAGTTTGGAATTAAGATTTGTGTGGGAATGCAAAGTGGAATCGAATTACTCCCGTAATCTCTATTCCTAGTGAATTTCCACTCCCATGGCTTAAACACCCAATAAGATCAAAGATCAGCATTCAATTATTCCTAATTACTACCATCTCCCGATTGGCAACAATCTAGAATAAACTTCCCCTAATAAGTTCCCCTTTCCCAAGGACCAACCATTAGGTGCAATCGTGTGTGCCCTAATTTATGCCCCAACTCCCATTGGTGACACAAACATGATTGTGAAGCTAGTAACTATGGCCATTAATTACAAGCATCAAACAATATTATCACGATTGCAACACAAGTATTAAACCCAAATAATAATATATTAAAGAAACTGAGAGCTCAGGCACATAGGTTCATAAACACTTTTACCCAAGAATCTCTAAAGAATTTAGCCAAGCATGACTAAATTATACATAGCAAATATAAATAAAGAATTACAAATCATCAAAAGAGTACAAGAATTAACCAGACGATTTTCCCAAATCTCCCTAGTCTTCTTCTTGCTTTCCAAGACAACTTGTGGCTCTTGATTTCTCTCCTTCTTGTCTCTAAGAATCTCTGAAAATCTCTCTGTCTCGGTCTACTCCATTAGGGTTGAGGAAGGAGGGATTTTATAGTGGGTACAAAGTTGAGATGAAATAGGAATCTTGTACCAAATTGGACTCAAATTCTAATTCCTATATTTAAATAAAGAAATTGTTGTCTTTAATGATATTTAGAATTTGGAAGATTCCTTGAATTGCTAACTTTTAATATGGAGATATGAGCCTTGAAATCCGCGCAATTGATATTAGGAAAAGAGATCTCGCGCTTGTATTGAATTTCACCCAGCTGCGCCACTTTAAGCGTCTGTTTTTATCCCAGAAATAGACGCCTATTCTCTCGACGCGTCGAGAATTTTCTCCACGCATCGAGACTTCCTGTGCGCGAATTAGTTAGCTACTGGAAAATTTCGACGCGTCGAGTCCACTGGGCCCCGAACTCGTCCAAAATTGCTCAAAACTCATCTTTGAACTTCCCTTGCTCATATCTTTGACCTAAAATGGTTCAAAAACACTAACAAACACCGTAAAACATTCAAAACAAGTGTGAACCATAATTAAATGATAATAGCAAGGAAAATATGTATTAAATAAGCAAAATTAAAGAACTTAAATACTGAGATGATTCAAAATAACTATAATAACAAGCAAAGATGTGATAACATCAGGCTCTAGTGTCCGGAACCCAAGTATGAGAATTTGACGAGGTTTTAGCAACTAAACCATTCTGAAACACCAAATTAGCCTGAGAACCCGGAGCCCCTGAATATCGCCGAAAACAGTTGACTCCCGTGTGACCGAAACTTTTGCAAATTTGACACGGATCATTATAGCGCCAAAAACAATTGGCTCCCGTGTGACCAAAACGTTTACAAATTTGACACGGATCATCATAGCGCCAAAAACAATTGGCTCCCGTGTGACCAAAACGTTTACAAATTTGACACGAATCATCATAGCGCCAAAAACAATTGACTCCTGTGTGGCCGAAACCTTTACAGATTTGACACGGATCATCGAAGCCACGTTGCTGACTTCCACGGTAATTAAGGTTGCCATCGCAGCGCTGCATCTTCTTAATTTTATGAATCACAAAACCATAGCTAACTGATACCAGATGAAAACTGATTGTATTATATTTTCTGAACTTAATTACAATGAGATCAGATGATGTGAATATATAGAATAGAGAGTCACAGTGTGACAATGATAAGAAGTAGAGAGTCACAGAGTGACAAGGATAAGAAGTTCTAAACAGACTCATATACATAGAGTCCTAATACCGATAATGGCCATCTTTTCTACCTAAATATAAGCCAAAAAGAAAATACAATTCAAAAGTAACAAATTAATTAAGGTAAATCTTCAATTAGATTGTCTCATTGATGAAGATCAATGAGACAATTTGAGTTTTTCATAAATAATATAATTGGTCTTATAAATAATCATCAAATATTTAAAATTACAGTTAAATTCATATGAATCTTCAAAGTAGAGTGGTTTTATCACGTTTAATTCTAATCTTTTAAATTAACTCTTGGGGACCTTCAACTTTCAAACAGTTACTTTTCGAGTCCAAATTAACCATTTATAATCATTCAACTTTCAAATTTTAACCAATTGTAATCCACATGAAAATATTACATTTTTAATCACAAAATATTACTTTTCCTCATAACAAACAAACAATTATATTCATAATTTATATTACATTTTTCAATATAAGTATTATATTTCCATCTTAACTCATCCCGTCTCACACATCCTTCCGTCCAAAAAAACTCACCCATTAATTAAAACAGCCAACCACAAGTATATAAGTATATTAATTAAACATCATATTTGAAGAAACTTCTAAGATCATCCAATGCGTGTGAGCCAGGAACAAATTTTGCCTAAAAATACCAACCTCATCTGATCTCCACATTCTCAAACCTTACATATATACTCTCCATTAATCATCATATATATTATATATATTCCCATCCGACACCAGAAAGAGAGAAGGCAGCAAAACTTTTAATTTAAACCATCCGATCCGATCCCATATTTTCTTTGAACCAGAAACTTAACGTCGCAGAAACCATGTCGACTCCCAGCGCCCTTCTTGCAAAAGCGTATGCCATGAGAAAGATTCAGAAAGAAAAAATGAAGGCTTTGGAAAATAATACTACAACTGGAAACCTGGAAGGTGGGATGAAGAAGATAACTTCTTCTGGCGGTTGCTTTCCCATGTTGAAGAAGGTCCATCCATCAGCAGCTCAGCCGCTGGATTGTGCTAGCCGTCCGGCAGAGACAACGCGCCATGTCTGAGTACAAGCTTACAAATGCCTTCACTCTTGTATGTGTTCATCAATGTTTGGCTTTTTAGGGATATATGTTTATATGTTGTCTCGATGTAATTAACTTTTATATCGTCTCTTTGTAAAAATATACACCATCTCTCCTATTTTACATGTCATATTTACTATTTATTAATTAAATCAACACTTTCTTCATTACTTATTTTCTTTAAGAATTTTTAATTATATTTAAATTTGAATTTTTTTTATGTGTTTAATAGTGCAATAGTTTCTAAATATATAAATTTTATATACTAATACTAAACATAATATCAAAAAAATTGAATTAAAAATAACTTCAGTCAAGTCTCATTAACCGAACCATACAAACGAAATGAGACGAAGGGAGTATAAACTATATTTGGGAAAATGTACAAATTGGTCATTAAACTATTTGTGGATACCAATTAAGCCACTAAACTCGAATAAGCTCTAAATTCATCCATGAACGTGGAAAAAAAGTGCAATTAGCATTTTTAGCAAGTTAACAACAGGTTTGGGTTGCCATGTATATATATACATATATGATTTTCTCGGGACCGGGTATGGAAGAAAGTAATAATTTTATTGCATAATATGTACAAAGCCCGAGATAGTGGCCCAAACTAGCGACTAAAATAATAAATAATACAAACTATAACCTAAATAGTATACTAGGAATAATAACGTAACCCTGGTGTACGAGTTAGAGTTTAGGACCAGAAACCACCAAACTAGGGAGGTTATTATGATTCAATGGATGATGTCTTAAGAGGAATTAAAGGTATGATTCAATGGATGATGTCTTAAGAGGAATTAAAGGTTAGTGTAGAGGGCCTTTCGAATGGTTGACAAATGTCAGCACAAGGGAATGGTTGACAAATGTCAGCACAAGGAGCCCCCTCATTCTGCCGCTGGTGAGACTCGATCCCTGGACATTTTTCCAAACTTCACCCCTATGACCAGTTGAGCTGCCCATGCGGGCAGCTATTCTTCATTATTGGCCATGCATGTGTTGCTCACTACTTTGTTTCCAACGCACTTCACATGCATAAGTAGAGCTTCTTTCCCTCCAGTACATAAGAGATAGAGTGATTTGGTGGGTTGGGACGTATGTTGCCTTGTGGAAATCACAGGTTTGATATAAGGGTTTTAATACTGTAACATCCCGTGTTTCACTAAATATTTATATTAGATATAAATATTTACCGAATAGAACTATTTACTTAACCAAACGACTCCTGCTGAGCAGTCCATCAAATCCTCTCAATCGGCCTCTTGTAGATTAGCTAGCTTTTTCGCCTTCAAAAATTTCAGAAGACCTTGTTGCGCCAACTAATCCTTAACCCTAGACTGCCATAACTAAAAAATCTATGTACCATCAAACTTTGATACTTCAAATTTCGCACTCGAACTAGCCATCTAAACTTGGCTCTAATACCAATTTGTTGAGATTAACGAGAACAAAAAGCAATAACAATGACAAAAAATAAAGAAGACAAGATTTAAGTTGTTCGACAAAGTGTCTATGTCCACATGAGCAAATATGTTCTGTTATTAATTGTGATGATGATAAAACATCTAAAGATACAATCAATGTATTTATAGGTATCTCTAAACATGTAAAATACATGTACTAAAATACCACTCTGTTCCGTTCCTTTCCGTTCTGTACATATGTGACATAAACAGCATATAGGCCTTCAAAAGAGGTATTTCATCTCAACTAAAAATATTGTTCAGGGAAATTATACATATAGGCCATGTTTGGTAAATGGCTGTTAGTTGTTAGATGTTAGCTGATTGGGTTAATTGGAGGGTATAACTAGTTGATGACATTAGCTAATTGTAGAAAGATGTTTGGTAAATTAGCTGTTAGCAGATAACTGTTTGGTATAATTTCTTTTCTCAAAAAGCTAATTGAAAAAGTTGTTTTGAGTAGTTTTTTGAATTTTAACATTTTAGAGTACAAAAAACTAATTAACCAAACACTTATTTATATATATATATATATATATATATATATATATATATATATATATATATATATATATATATATATATATATATATATATATATATTAATTTTTAAATCAAGTCAAACAACTAATAGTGGTCAAATAAGACAAAATTGACCTATAGGTTAATCATTTTACCAGCCATAATATTTTATATATTTTAAACTCTAACACTAATGCTTAAATAAAAGATAGAAACTATATATAATAGATAATTCTAGTTTGAAATATGATAAAGATAAATATAAAATTAAAATATAGATCTTCATTAACAATAATTTTTAGTTGAAGTATAATAAATACGGAGTACTTTTTTTCCCCCAAAGAGCCAGCAGCTCAATTTAAAGTTTGAATATGTACAAGTCCCATAATACAAGAGGAACACTCCAAATTAAACAAACAATCGACCATCTTATTTATGGTCAACTCGAGACATTTGATAAGCACATATATATCTCCCTCTAAAATCAATACACTCACAGTTACTCGTACGTGGTACCATTGAACACAGAGATGCTAGGCATTTGCAAATTGCAAGTTTCCCTGCAAACAGCTACCTTATGTTATATCAGACACTGCAGTCTTTACCCGCACAGACTTAACTTACTGGTTTAACTAGTTGTCAGTATTTTGGAGAAGACACCGTTGTTTTTCCAGCACGTTCGGGGGCGGCGTGGCGCGCGGCAGATGGATGGACCTGCTTCTTGAACATGGAGGGAAAGCAACCCCCAGAAGAAGATATCTTCTTCTTATTGTCAGCATGGTTTGGAGTGGTAGCTTTATTTTCTACGGTCTTGGTATTGTATTTGTGAAGCTTCCTCATCACATAGGCTTCTACAAGAAGGGCATTGGGGTTCGACATGGCTTCTTTCTTCACTTGGCGTGTTGAATTCAAAGCTAGATTTGGTGTTTGATGGTAATAGAGAGTATGTGGTGGAGATGAGATAGGTTGGGTATTTATAGGCAAAATTTATGCTTGGTGGCCAAGATTTATAGTATTATTTAGGAATTAATAAAATAATTTTGTCTGTCAGATTTAGGGAGACCTAACTCAGCTTTGACTTATGAGATGTGTTTTTAATTTCTTAGTGGCCAAGATTTAATCCGTCGTTTTCTTCACACTTTTGAAAGACGGCGTCGGTATATATATATATATATATTCATTGCCGTCACCGATGACGACCGAATGTTCAAGTGGGGTCAAGAAAATCACCCACATCCAAAGCATGGTGTTTCACATCTATGAATGAGAGACTTAAAAGAGAATATGGAAGCGACTCATTCACCTTTAATCAAAGGTCAAGAGTTCGATTCTTGACATTGGGAATGGAGCAGTCTTAAATTTTCAAGTCATTTGTTCCACCTAAAAGAGGTATCTAGAATCCAGCAAGGGGATTAGTCACTGTGTCTAACGGTGAAAACTTTGAATATATAAAAAAAAAAATGAGAATTGGAATGAACCTAAGTAATTAGTGGCCATTTACTTAAAATAGTCAATAATATGTATAAATGAGCATCTCATCAATTGAAAATGTTTGAAGATTTTTGTCAGGACACTTAGGCCCGCGGATTTGGTTCGCAAAAAATATTTGAGGAGAAATGGAATTAAAATTTTATGGAAAAAAAGTTATTACGAAGATTGACTCCATTTTTTGGTGTGTGAAAAAGAAATTACTGAATATTAATTCCATTATTTTGTTGGAATTGGAATGGTAAGAAATAATGAGTATAAAGACTAAAATATCCTACACAATGATAATGATAATAAAAGATTAAAAGTAACGAGGGCAAAATTTATCCAACCATGTGATACTTTTTTCTAACTTTCATGGAAAACAAAATACTACACCCTCTCTAAGGTTGCAAAATACGTTAGGTGCCGAGGGGGCGCCTAGCGCCTAGCTAGGAGCCGATTTTTTTTTTAATTAAAAAAATAAATTAAAAATCATCAAAATTCACTAAGAAAACATAAGGTTCTCATAGTTTTTTCTTACAAACTATTTATTTAAGTGGCTATAAAATTGTTCAAAATATTGTTGAAGCCATCTAAATATATAAAAAAAAAAAAAACTAAAATTAAGAGCAAAAGAAACATTTTTTTTGGAGGAATTAGAGGGCCAAACCGCCTTCGGCAACATTGACTCTCTCCAAAGAAAACTTTTTTCTCAAAACTAAAAAAAAAAAACACTTTCATGTGGAAAACGTTTTTCATGAACTAAATTGTTCCTCAAATTTAACGAAAACTTTTTCCATCTAACCAAGTAGAGAAAAAGAGATTAAAAAGAGAGAGAGAGAGAGAGAGAGAGAAAAGAATTAACAGAAAAAAAAAATTAAAAAATAATTATTAACACGTTCAATTTACACATGCACTTCACGCGCTTGCTGAGGCGTGAGTGTGGCAAGTGTGCCCAACACACTGAAAATTTTTTCTTTTTTGTGCACTGAGTCCCACAAAAAATAAAACTCAAATTTACAGTATGTACTATTTCATTTTCTTTCTCTCTTTTCAGCTCTCTCAACCAACTCGCCATAAAATCTGCACAAAAAAAAAAAAAAAAAAAAAAAAAAAAAAAAAAAAAAAAAAAAAAAAAAAAAAACAAACAAACAAACAAACTGCTGATGGAAATGGTTTAAGAATTTTTGATATATGAATCAACACCAGATAAATTTTAATTACAATTATTGTATTAAGTGCTGTCAATTAGTGCCAAACAGCATTGTGAAATTTTTTCATAAAATAACTATCACAACTAATTAATACTTTTGTTAGGATTTATTTTTTTAGACATCTTTTATTCATAAAATAAATGAACTTTGGCTTTGCCTAAACCTAATCTCTGACATAGAGATTTAAAATTTTAGCATTAAGCAAAATATCTTGTAAATTAACACTATATAAACTCTAAATAAAAATGACAGGTACAATTTTCATTCATCTTACATGTTTTAGAAATTAAACAAAATTCACTAAACTTACTGTAGAGATCCAACTTTACTCTTGGGTTTGAATTGGTCTCGTAAGGGCATTGGCATTCACATTTGTTATTTTTGTTGGGGGTTTTTCAGAGAAAAAATTGGTTGAATGAGAAGAAAACTGATGGGAACATTGGTTTTTAAAGATCTTTTTCTCCTGCAAATACATGAATTTTGTTGGAGAAAAAGAAAAAAAAAAAAAAAAAAGTGCATTCGCACGTTTGGAGCGCACTGTACGCCCCAGTAGACGCGTGTACCCCACGACCCACGTGCCTGTTGGGGCGCCTCAGAATGACCGTCAGTTGATAACCACTCTGACCTTTTTACCGTTTCTTTCCCTTCTTTTTTTTTTTTTTTTTTAAGTAATTAGATACTTTCTGTTTTCTCTTTTACATAACTTCTTAAAATATTGTGTAAAAACTAAACAATTAGAGATGCTTTACTTGTAATCACTGGGTTCGTTAGTTCAAACTTCAAAGTGGGAGTATTCGTTGTCGTCAGCAATGACGACCCAATGTCCCTATCAACTACTGCATAAATTTTGGTTTTGATAAATGTGGGGCAAATATAAAAATGAGTTGACTCAATAATAAATCTAACATAAGATTGACTGCAGACAAATTAAATGCGAATGGCAACTCACATATAAGCATGGATCTCGCCACCAAAAATATGTTAAGCTAAACTAGTTAATTAAATCAAAATAAGTTAAAGAAATTTTGTGTTACAAGCACGCTGGGTGATATATTTGGAAGCTTGTATGTACACAATAATTGCCGGAAGATCTCAACATAAAATAAATCTTCACTTCTCTCCCTAAATTCTTTTAAATTAAATTCATTTCTCTTTCACTTTATACAAATAAAATTAATGTATTAAAATGTGTCATTAAAAACCTATAATTGATATCTTTTAAATAATACTTATATCAATTTTTAAAAACTTTTTAAATGAATATATTTAAAAACTTTTTAAATGAATATATAAGTTCATAAAGTAAATTTACAACTTTAAGTAAACTGGTTAGGACAACCACAATAGTGATTTTTGGTTCAATTTTTTATGTTCTAATGCTTATGTAGAGGAGAGAGATGGAGAGGAGAGAGAATAATTGAAATTTTTGGAGAGGTTGAGTTCTTGTCTCCACAGTGGGCCCCACCATAAAAAAAAATGGAGTTTGCTTCACGCGAGGCACAAATCTTGCGCCTAGCCGGGCGCGTAAATCATTACTTTTTTTCTTTTTAATTTTGTTTTTTTTCTTTTCAGATTTTGTTATTTTTTTCCTTTTTTTTTTTTCCTTTTTTCCTCCTCTCCCATCTTCTCTTTCCATCATACCTGCTTTGCAATCCTTCAAATTCTCTCAATCAACCTCTTGTAGATCAGTTGACTTGTTTGCCTTCAAAAATTTCAAAGGACCTTAGCTTGTAGGGCCGACAAATCTTTAACCCTAGATTATCATAACTCAAAATTACATGTACCATCCAACTTTCAACAATTATAACAAAACTTGTGGACCATGGTCCAAAACGGCAGACACTATAGTGTATCTGAACTAACACTGTCTCACATATTGTTTTTATTATATTATCAAATGAAACTGCAATTGAATTGAAATGAAACTGCAGTGTATACAAAATGAAACTGAATAACAATTTCACATATTTGAGTGTATATTGTCTAGCGAAACTGTAGTTATATCAAAATGATACTGTAGTTATGTTGAAATGAAACTACAGTATATATTTGATGTCTGGATCACAATGCATTGTGGACCGCGGTCCACAGTATAATTTGCCTCGAACTTTGATACTTCAAATTTTGCACTCGAACTAGCCATCTCAACTTGGCTCTAGTACCAATTTGTTAAGATTAATGAGAACAAAAAACAATAACAATGACAGAAAATAAAGAAGACAAGATTTAAGTTGTTCGACAAAGTGTCTATGTCCACAAGGACGAATATATTTTTTTTATTAATTGTAATGATGATAAAACATCTAAAGATACAATCAACGTATTTATAGGTATCTCTAAACATGTACTAAAATGCCACTTTGTTCCGCCGTTCCATACATATGAAACATAAACAACATATAGGCAGTCAAAACCCAAAAGAGGTATTTCATCTCAACTAAAAAATTGTACAAATAGGGAGATTATAGTACATATAATATTTTATATCTTTAAACTCTAACACTAGTGTTTAAATAAAAATAGAAACTATATAATAGATAATTCTAGTTGAAATATGATAAAGATAAATATAAAATTAAAAACATAGATCTTCATTAACAATAATTTTTAGTTGAAGTATAATAAGTACGGAGTACTTTTTTCCCCCAAAGAGCCAGCAGCTCAATTTAAAGTTCAATGTAAAAGTTCCATAATACAAGATCAGAGGAACACTCCAAATTAAACAAACGATCGACCATCTTATTCATGGTCGCCTCGAGACATTTGACAAGCATATATCTCCCTCTAAATTCAATACGCTCACGGCATACTCGTACGCGCTACCATTGAACAGAGAGATGCTAGGCATTTGCAAATTGCAAGTCTCCCTGCTGTCTCTGTCACACGGACTTAGCTCACTGGTTCAGTAGGCAGTATTTAAGAGGAGACACCGGTGTGTTTCCAGGATGGCGGCGGGGCGGCAGATGGATGGACCTGCTTCTTGAACATGGAAGGAAAGCAACCACCAGAAGAAGATATCTTCTTATTATTGTGAGCATGGTTTGGAGTGGTAGCTTTATTATTTTCCAGTGTCTTGGTATTATTGTGTTTGTGAAGCTTCCTCATCACATAGGCTTCTACAAGAGCGGCATTGGGGTTCGACATGGCTTCTTTCTTTCTTCACTTGTTGAATTCAAAGCTAGATTTGGTGAGTAATAGAGAGTATGTAGTGGAGATGAGGTTGCATGGGTATTTATAGGCAAAGTTTATGCTTGGTGGCCAAGATTTATAATCCGTCGTTTTCTTCACACTTTTGAAAGACGGCGTCGGTATATACTCATTGCCGTCACCGATGACGACCCAATGTTCAAGTGGCAAATTATGCAGCTGTGTGTACCGTGCTCTATGGACCACGGTTCAAAATGTCCTTCAATAATATACATTATATTTTAGAATAATGTAACTAACATGATTGGCATGATGGTTCAATATCTTGTCCCTTAAGCATAAGGTTAGTGGTTTGATCCTCACCCATGTGAATGAAGCAACCATTTGGCCAATCCCCTGCCACTTAGTCTGTCAAATGTACATTATGTATTAAAAAAATATGTATTATGTGTTAGAATAATGTACATATAAAATTAACCTAAACATACATACTTAGATTCAGTAGTAGTCATAAAAGAGTTAATTACCGATTTGATCGTCGACCTTCAAAATTCCTCAATTTAGTTCCCAACTATGTGTTTTTTTTTTTAATACCCAAAATGGTCCTAATCGTTAGACATTCGTTAACTCGGGACCAAAATGGTCCCTTGACTATAACAAGATTACCAATTTGGTCCCGAGTTAACGGATGTCTAACGGTTGTGACCATTTCGAATTTAAAAAAAAAAAAAAAAAAAAAACATAGTCGATGACTAAATTGAAAAATTTTAAAAGTCGAGAACTAAATTGAGAAATTTTAAAAATCGAGAATCAAATTAGTGAAATCATCATAGTTGAGAGACCAAATCGGTAATTAATTGACTCATAAAATAACTATCAAGTAATACTTTTGTTAGGATATTTTTTTGATACATCTTTTATTCATAAAATAAATCAACTTTGGCTTTGCCTAAAGCTAATCTCTGAGATTTAATCATTTAAAAATTCAGCATTAAGCAAAATATCTTGTAATTTAACACTATATAATCTCTAAATTAAATAAAAATTACGGGTTCAATTTTCATCCATCTTAAATAAATAGCACTTTTCCCCCATGAGTTATATACTTATAGCACTTTTTCTCCCTCAATTATTTAAGTGGCTCTTTTTCCCCCTGAAATGTTAAATGGACATATTTATCCTTAAAATAAATATTTTATTTATTTTTCTTCTCCAACAAATTATTACTATAATTTGGTTCAAACCAAACATATACTATAGCAATCAAACCAAAATATTCCAATTACAATTTATAATCAAAACGCGATATTTAGAGTTTATTAAAATCGCAAACCGAAATGGCCGGTTCATGTTCCGAACTGAAAAAATAAAATACATTTATTGTTGAATTTAGACTATTTTAAAATAAAAAATAAAATTTTAAAATAAAGACAGTTCAAAATCGCGAACCGGATCCGGAACCGCCGGTTCATGGTTCATGATCCCGTTTTTTTTATTCTTAAATTTAATAAATTGAAATCCAAATATTGGGTTCTAGATCTGAATCATAACCGAAAACTTTTAATTCGATTGCTATAATGTCTGGCTCAGTTCGAACCGAACCGTGATAATCGCTACATATACGCAATAATTTGTTGGAGAAGTAAAATAAATAAAATGTTTACTTTAAGGGTAGAAATGTCAATTTAATATATTAGGGGGAAAACCCACCACTTTTAAAATAATTAAGGGGGCTAATGGGCTTACATAAATAATTGAGGGGGGGAAAAGTGCTATAAATATATAACATAGGGGAAAAAAGTGCCATTTTCCCTTAAATAAATGTTTCAAAAAAAAAAATCCACTAACCTGTAGAGATCCAACGTTACTCGGCAAATTATATCGTGGACCCGATTAAATACACAAATTTAACTTCATAAGGTATAGAATTCATGTTCATAGTGCACAGAATTAATGTTCATAATACACATACACATAAACATGAATTCTGTGCATTATGAACATGAATTTTGTATATTATATTAAATGTTTATGTGTTCTTAGTTATATAATATACATAATTCATGTTTATAATAATGATAAAATTCATGTTCATTATATTATATTTATGTATATGTGTATTATAAATATGAATTATGTGCTTTATGAATTTAAATTTTGTGCATTGGACCAAGATTCACAGTACATTCTATCCAAGATATATCAATTGCCGTTACTTTTGGGTTTGAATTGGTGATGTAATCACTGGGTTCGTTAGTTCGAAGTGGGAATATTCGTTGTCGTCAGCAATGACGACCCAATGTCCCTATCAGCTATAGTATAAATTTTGGTTTTGATATGGGGCAAATATAAAAATGAGTTGGCTCAATAAATATAACATAAGATTGACTGCAGACAAATGCGAATGGCAATTATTCACATATAAGCATGTATCTTGCCACCCAAAATATGTTAACCTCAATTACTTAATTAAATCAAAATAAGTTAAAAAGTTTTGTGTTGCAAGCAGCCATCATCGAGTGAAATATTTGAAAGCTTATACACAATTACTACAAGACTTCAACATAAAATAATAAAATAAGTTAAAAAGTTTTGTGTTGCAAGCAGCCATCATCGAGTGAAATATTTGAAAGCTTATACACAATTACTACAAGACTTCAACATAAAATAATAAATTTTCACTTGTCCCCATATATTCTATTAAATTAAATTCTTTTTTTTTTTTGCACAAGTGTCAAATAGGCCCATCTATTACTGCGAAGTGCTCAACTTCCACCACGAACTAAATTAAGTGTCAAATAGAACCATCTACGAGTTAAATTTGTTCATCTAAACCCTATTTACCGGTAACCAACAAGTTACCGGTAAAAATAGGATGACATGGCAAACCTTGCTTACATGTGATATTTTTATTATTATTTTAAAGTAAAATAAAAAATTATTGTATGCTTCGTATAAAACTTCTCCGGTCTTGAGATCATCACCGTCGACCGGTGACCACGGACCACCGCTGGGTGCCATATTGCCGCCGCTAACCATTGTTGAACATCTTCTTCAATATGTATTTTCTATTCAAGACACAAATATTTTACCTTTTACTTTATTATTCATTAGCATTTTTTAATTATATGCAAATTTGAATATAGTAAAAT
The DNA here is from genome assembly GCF_001879475.1 of Ipomoea nil. NCBI lineage: Eukaryota > Viridiplantae > Streptophyta > Magnoliopsida > Solanales > Convolvulaceae > Ipomoea > Ipomoea nil. Next base: position 3,688,783 of record NW_017618711.1, read on the forward strand.
AGAAACTCCAGCAAGTTTCTTGAATAAATATACATCAGAAATTAGTAAATCATAGAGAATTTATAGACCCAACGAGAAAAGGGATTGTGAGTGCCTTTGATGGGAAAATCAGCAATGCCAGAAGACTACAAGATTCTACCGTCGTGAACATGATTTTGCTCTCCAAGTTCACTTATCTCAACTCCATGACTGGTTGTAAATGCCCTCTCCAAAGTGAAACTCTACGCATCTTCGCCGCATAGCACCATTGCTGTGAGGCGACGTCCGTTTTGTCTTCTCTAGACAGAAGAAGGCAGCTGTCGTGTAACCTTCTTCAGATCTGAAGAAGGTGACTGCCCCTTCGCCTTCTTTGGATGTGACCACCGCGTTGCTTTTTTCGAATAAAGAAGGCGGTGCCACCAAACTCCAGTGCCGGCATGATTCGAATTTGATGAAGAGATCGATGAGCTAGGAGATCATTGAGGAAGATGATGAGCAGAGACGGTTAAGGAAGATGATGATTTATTATTGACCATTTTCCCTTTTTTTTTTTTTTTAATAATTGAATTGGTAACCTCCAAAAAAAATCAATTACCTGCAAAAAAAGTTAATTGAACAAATTTAGTAGGTAAGTGTGGTTAATTAGCCTTTAATTTAGTTCATGGTGGAAATTGAGCACTTGACAATAGTACATGGGTCTATTTGACACTTCTCCCTTTTTTTTTCTTTTACAAATAAAATTAATGTATAAAAATGTTTCATTAAAAATCTATAATTGGTTTTTTAAAATGATACTTATATTATTTTTTTTTTTTTTGAGGGATAACAATTAAGCTATTGAACTCGAATAAGCTCCAAATTGGACTATGAACTTGAAAAAAAAGTGTCATTAGCATTTTTAGTAGGTTACCAACAAATTTTTTATGATTAGGATGCCATGTGTATATTTTAATTTTTATTTATTTATTAATTATTATTATTATTATTATTATTAAGCATTTGACCCTTAATAAAAAAATAAAATTAATTAAAAAATTAGAAACAAAAAAAAAACAAAAAAAAAACAAAAAAAAAAAAAAAAACAAAGCATTTGACACTACGTCGAAACAATGCTGGAGTTGCATAATAAAATATTTTCATTAAGCAAAGTTAGCAATTAAGCAAAGTCAAAACAAATATTTAGACAGTGTTTTCCTGCACCGTACTGTCTAATTTTGCTGACTTTGCTTAATGAAAATATTTTATTATGCAATTCCAGCATTGTTTTGACTTAGGGTCAATGTTTTTTTTTTTCTTTTTTTAAGGGTCAAATGCTTAGTGTTTTTTTTTTTTCTTTTTTTAAGGGTCAAATGCTTAGTAGGATAATGGTAATGATAATAATATAATAAATAAATAAATAAAATTTAAAATATACACATGGCATCCTGATCAGCAAAAATTTGTTGGTAACCTGCTAAAAATGTTAATTGCACTTTTTTTTTTTCAAGTTCATGGATCAATTTAGAGTTTATTCGAGTTCGATGGCTTAATTGTTACTCCAAATAATTCAATGGCCTATTTATACCTTTTTCCTAAAAGAATGGATCCACACAGAGACAATCGGAAGAAAACTCTTTCAAATCAAGTCAAGGACTTTCGATATATAAAGACTCAACGAGATATTCTCTACTTTCACCTCAAGCTTCGGGGTTAATATTGATGCCCCCCAATACAAACAAAAAAAAAAAAAAAAAAAAGAAAAAAAAAAGAAGGAACAACTAACTAAATCAACATTGGAAGGAGTTCATATGAGGAAGTACATTATACATTATACTAATTTATAAAATACATTATTCTAATACGTAAAGTACATTGTTCTAACTTATAAAATACAACATTTTACCCTATAAATTCCATTATTCTAACACACATATATATATATAAAGTACATTATTCTAACATAAAATATACTCCATATTATTTTAACACATAAAGTGCACTATTTCAACTTTTAAAAAATACATTATCTTTTTCCAAAATGTTTATTATTCTAATACAAAGCGCAAGTAAATTTTTTTTTAATATTAAAATAATATCGTTTTGAACTGCAGTGCGGACAATAATTTGTCAAATTTATGCTTGGGGGGCAAGATTTATTTAGGAAGGGAGACACGAGTTGTGAGTTTGGAGATGGTGGGCGAGATTTAGGAAGGAATAATCCGTCGTTTTCTTAGCAGTTGGAAAGATGGTGTCGGTATACTCATCGCCGTCACCATTGACGACCCAAAGATGTGAATTAATGTTGTTTCCTAATTTCAATTCTAACTCTCTCACCACTCTATGATGGTCAATATGTCTTATGTAAGATTGTCTTGTGTAAGATGTGTATTATTTTTTAATTAAAATGTAATACTTTTTTATGCATTAATAAAAATTATTATATTTTAGTTAAAATTTATTATACAATTCATATGAGACGGCCTCAAACAAGATTTATTCCATTTTAAATGTTAAAAATAAAATTTAAAAAGATGTAGAGATCCATGTACTTTGGGTTTGAATTGGTATTGTAATCATTAGGCTCGTTAATTGAAGTGGCAATATTGGTTGGCGTCACCAATGACGACCCAATATCCTTGTGCGCACTCGTTCTAGCTGGGTCAGAACTCAGAAGTCAGAACAGAGTGGGAAAACGATGACGTTGGTCGGGTCTATCTTTGTTGGATTGACTAATGTTACATTATTTTTATAGAGTTACTAGTATTTTCACACTTGCATACACGAAATAGAATTGTTGTAATATATTAAGAATATTCAAATCGATATATAATTATTTAAGAGTTAATTTCATCAGAGGTCGCATATCTTTCCAAACAATTTTAAATTTAATTCTAGACTATAGTTATTAATTATTACAATTTATTCTATGTTATAATTCTTACGTTAATATTCTTACTATTATTATTAACACTTAATTACTTTTAGATATTACTAGTATTTGCACCCGTGCGATGCAAGAAATGGATTTATTGTAATATATTAAGAATATATGAATCGATATATAATTATTTAAATTAGAACATCAAATATTATATAGTGAAATTAAATATATGGTTTGGATCGTTTATATATTTTGATGTTATCATTGCTTGAATTTGTGTAAATAATTGCTCAAATTAATAGCTAATGTCTAGATGTACCCATACGGTGCTATAACTTTGAAGATTTTATTTATCATTGTTTAGAATTTTCATAAATTAGGAAAATGTACTCGTTCTCTAACAACTCAGTTATAGAAATGAATTGGTATCCTTATTCATTTGTATTGAAGATATATTTTTTTTGTCTAGATATAACAATTTTTTCATTTAAAAAAAAAAAAACTTAATATCACCGATTATATTTACACATTATTGAAACCTCTTTGTAGACGACATTGGTAGTGACAACACAATCCTATTCATCTTCATCTAGAGCTAACACCTTCAATTACTTGGATTAAAATATATAATGGTAGTATATTACTCAAAGCTAAGGTTTCTTAAATAAGAACATTTTAACTTCTCAATACTTGCAACATTGATGGACAAACAATTATGTTTGTACCTCTTATATAGAGGAGCTCAAGAGCTTATCTTTTCAAACATTTTCAATGTGGAATCAAAATAATCCCATATCATTTACAAAGGGACGGACTCCCCTTTGTTTTTTTTTTTTTTTTTTTTTTTTTTTTTTTTTGTTGTTAATTTTATTTTTTTTATATATAGTTTTATTGGGATTATTATTATCATTATTATTATTATTATTATTATTATTATTATTATTATTGTTGTTGTTGTTGTTGTTGTTGTTGTTATTGTTGTTGTTGTTGTTGTTGTTGTTGTTGTTGTCGTCGTCGTCGTCGTCGTGTTGTTGTTGTAATTTGATTATTTGGTAAATTCGACAAAATTTTAACAAATTCAAATGTTTAACATTTTATATTTAATCAAAACACCAAACATATTATTTAATAACTTAGCAATTTGCTCCAAACTGCTAAAAACTAAACCAATACATCTACATTTTGGGTTAATGTTTCCCAAACCCCCTAATAAAAAAAAAAAAAAAAAAAACTAAAATAAGAAGCCACTAAGATAAGGTTTATTAAATAAGGGCCTTTTGACTCGTTGGGCTTCAATAGGTGAACATATATTATATGTAACAGGTCAATCGAATAGTTATGCTGTGGAATCGTGTCCACCTTGCAAGGTAGACACAATTCTATGTTAATAATTACTGAACTATATGTTCATAATTATAAAGCTATATATTCATAATCTTTGAACTCTATATTCACAATTACAAAACTATATATTCATAATTACTTAATTATATGTTCATAATTATAAAGCTATATATTTATAATTTTTGAACTTCATATTCACAATTATTGAATCTCTATATTCATAATTACATAACTATATGTTCATAATTATAGAACTATATATTCATAATTATGAACAATTTTGGAACCGTGTCTACCATGCAAGGTGGACACAGTTTCACATCATAATTTGTCGGGTCAATAGTACTCAAAAATAAAATATGAGCATTTGAACTTCTCAATACTTGCTCACGTTGATGGTCAAACAATTATGTTTGTAAGAGGATCATTGCTCCTCTATATTAGAGGAGCTCAAGAACTCCTCTTTCCAAACATTTTCAATGTGGGATCAAAATGATCTAGCATTATTTACAACTGGAGCCCGTGGCTCCCTTTTGTCTTCTTCTTATTATTTTTAATTTTTAATTTAATTTTATTTTGTATATCGTTTTGTTTGGATTATTATTATTATTATTATTATTATTATTATTATTATTATTATTATTATTATTATTATTTGTAATTTGATTATTGATAAATTCGCCAAAATTATAATAAATTTGTCATTTTAACATTTTAATTTTAATCAAAACACCAAAATATATATTATATAATAACTCAATAATTTGCTCCAAACTGCTAAAAACTAATACAACACATACATTTTGGGTTAATCTTCCACAACCCTTATTAATAATAAATAAATAAAAACTAAAATAAGAAGACAAAGTTAAAACTTCTTAAATAAGAACCTTTTGACTTCTCAATACTTGCCCACATTGATGGGCAAGCAATTATGTTTATAAGAGTTTCATTGCTCCTCTTATATAGAGGAGCTCTCTTTTCAAACATTTTAAATGTGGGATCAAAATGATCCCACATCATTTACAAAGGGAGCCGGTGGCTCGCCTTTGTCTTTTTTTTTTTTTGGTTAATTTTAATTTTAGTTTGTATATAGTTTTTTTTTTCGATTATTATTATTATTATTATTATTATTATTATTATTATTATTATTATTATTATTATTATTATTATTATTATTATTATTGTTGTTGTTGTTGTTGTTGTTGTTGTTGTTGTTGTTGTTGTTATTGTTGTTGTTGTTGTTGTTGTAATTTGATTATTTGGCAAATTCGCCAAAATTTTAACAAATTCGTCTGTTTAACATTTTATATTTAATCAAAACACCAAAAATATTATTTAATAATTTAGCAATTTGCTCGAAACTGCTAAAAACTAAAACAACTCATATACATTTTGGGATAATCTTTCTCAAACCCCCTAATAAATTAAAAAAAAATTTAAAAAAAAAAACTAAAATAAGAAGCCATTAAGATAACATTTCTTAAATAAGAGCCTTTTGACACGTTGGGCTTCAATAGGTTGAGAAAGTTTACATGTTACAGGGTTAATCGAATAGTTATGTTGTGGAACCGTGTCCACCTTGCAAGGTGGACACAGTTCTATGTTTATAATTACTAAACTATATGTTCATTATTATAAAGCTATATATTCATAATTTTTGAACTTCATATTCATAAGTACGTATTGAACTCTACATTTATAATTACAGAACTCTATGTTCATAGTTACTGAACTATATGTTCATAATTATAAAGATATATATGCATAATTTTTAACTTCATATTCACAATTATTGAATCTCTATATTCATGATTACATAACTATATGTTCATAATTATGTTCACAACACTATGTTCATAATTATAGAACTATATGTTCATAATTTTTGAACTATATATTAATAATTATGAACAATTTTTGAACTGTGTCTACATTGCAAGGTGGACACATATCCACAACATAATTTGTCAGGTTAATAGTACTAAAATAAAATAAAAAATAAAAAAATAAAAAAGTCTTTGGACTTCTCAATACTTGCCCATATTGATGGGCAAACAATTATATGTTTGTAAATGCCCCTCTTATATAGAGGACTTTAAGAGCTCATCTTTCCAAATATTTTCAATGTGGAATCAAAATGATACCACATCATTTACAAAGGGGAGCCACCTTTGTCTTCTTCCTATTTTTTTTTTTTAATTTTAAATTTATTTTGTATATAGTTTTGTTTGAATTATTACATTTGGTGTTGTTGTTATTATTATTATTGTTATTGTTTTTGTTATTATTTTAATTTTAATTTTATTTTTTTATTATTACATAGGATTTTTATTATACTTGAACAATAATATTATCAATTATATTATTATATTATAGAATATAATACCATACATAATGTTACCAATTAATAGATTTTATTTAATTTCCATTTGACATTTACTTACCAAATAAGCTTTACAACAAAAGTTTGGGCGGGAAAATGAAATAGGATGATTTTATTGTTTTTTTTTTTTTTTGAAAAGGGATGATTTTGTTTTTATATAATAATAATAATAATAATAATAATAATATAATATAATATAATATAATATAATATAATATAATATAATATAATATATATAGATTAATTATTACCCTAATACTTAATTTATAATTCTGATTTTAAAATTCTTATTATTATTATTATTATTATTATTATTAACATTAACATTAACATTTGATTAGTTTTATAAAAAAAAATGTAAATTCTAAATTTTGTATGAATAAATTTAAACTTTAATCCGTCGCATTTCCTTATATGATTGTATAATTCATTGTATATACACATAATATTTATTAATATGTATATAGGAAAGTTCTATACTATAATTTCATTAATTATAATTTATATTGATAGATTTATAATTAAAAAATTACATTTAAAAATTTAAAAATTTGCATTTAAATTTTGCATGATTATTATAGTGCATAAGTGTATGTATGATTAGAAATATTCATGTTTTGTTAATTTAATAATTTTATTTCTTTAATTATATTTCATATTTTATTAATTTTAATTTAATGAAATTGTCACAAATATTTCTAGGGAAGAAATCTTATATTTCTCAATTTCTTTAAATATATTAATTATAATTACCAAATATTGTGGCAATTACCATAATAATTTCATTAATTATATTACTTATATTAATTATAATATTTGTAATAATCTCTTCCAAAATTTAAATACATTACCATAATAATCACACAAAATAATGAAAGAAAAATTATCAGAATAATTACCTTTAATAAAAATAAGGAAATTATAATAACAATTAATTATATATTAAGGTAAGTATAATTTATTTCATGCCAATAATATTATACATTAAGTATAAAAATATATATGTATATAAATTATCATAACAATTATACCGAAAAAGGTAACAATATATAATTATTATGTAATAATATTAATAATTAATTATTAAGGTAAGTATAATTTATGTTGTACTAATAATATTATCCATAATATTATCCATTATATATATATATATATATATATATATATATATATATATATATATATATATATATACACACACACACACACACTTTTAATTTTATATTGATAACCATAGTCTACTTTAAGAAAATATTCATTATTAAAGAGGAGATATAATTTAAAAAGTAAATTATTTATTAGATTACCTAATATAATTGTCTTACTAATTGATTCCATGCTACTATGTATAATTCATATATTTGAAAACTTTTTAAATCAAAATATCTATTAATTGCCTTAATAATTAAAATAATTGTTAGTCAATCAATATTCAATAGTACTAAAAGTATTATTTAAATTTTTATACATAAGATATAATATTATTAAATCGAAATAATTAAAAATAATGTGTCCATATTACAAAAGATTTTATAGTAGTAATTTTTATTGCATAATAGAATTTGGCAATTACTAAACATTGTTTATGGTAATTATTGTATTACATTTAATACTAAAATCATTAGGTAGAATTTTTATAATTAAGGTATAATATTCTTAAGGTACAATATTGCTTATACATGGTTTACCCGTATTAACCATCACTATATTAAATTAATATATAATTTTTTTAATATAATATATTATTAAATCTAAACATATGATTAATATTTATTCAATATTATTACGGAAGTATTACAATTATAAACTTTACTCCGTATTAAATTTTAAATGGCTTAGCATATCGAAGCAAACATGGTAAGTCAATAACATTATTTTACATTAGTAAAGTGATTTTATATCAAGAAATGTCAGATGAAGAATAAAATCAAAATAATACTCTATTGAAAAAAAAAAAAAAAGCCACAGTACTTAATCATTTTTTTCCTAAAAAAAAAAAAAATTAAATGGCAAGAAAAACGTGAGAGACAAACTACTCTCTTATTACAAAAAATGTACACTTTAAAGACGGAGAAATTGAATCGAAACAAAGTCCAACGCTTTGATATATTGACAACTAAAAAATGCTTTCAGTTTCATTTTGGTTTTTATTGTAGTATTCTTAATTAGTATGCTTCCCTAAGTCTATATCTATTTACATATACACATAATTCGTCCCTCGATCACAAAACTTTATCATCTTCATGAGCAAGGAACTCTATTGCTTCCCGACCAATCTTTCTAGATCCGTATCTTTTCCACAAAAATAGACAAAAAAAATATATATCAACATTTTTTTCTTATGAACCACTTTTGTTGTTTAAAAACCATAAAATACAAAAAAATAAAAACAAAACAAAACCCAAAAAGAAAAAAAAATAAAAGAAACTAAGATGATGAAAACATCACCAATGCAATCACGTATCAACTTCAATTGTGGAAGATCACAGGATGATTAAAAGTCTATTGCTTCCCGATCAATCTTTCTAGATCCGTATCTTCTCCACAAAAATAGACAAAAAAAAAAGAATATATCAACATTTTTTCTTACGAACCACTTTTGTTGTTTAAAAATCAGAAAATACAAAAAATAAAAATAAATAAAAACAAAACAAAACCCAAAAAGAAGAAAAAATAAAAGAAACTAAGATAATGAAAACCTCACAAGTGCAAATCACATATCAACCTCAACTGTGGAAGATCACAGGATGATTAGCAAAAATCAATGGAATAATTAGCCTTAGTTGGGGTTGTGTATGGTCATATAAGGTGTATTTATACACAATGGATGAGAAAAGGGTTTAGTATTGAAATTATAAAATGGTAAGAGATCTCAAGAAAGGTAAAATCTTTAATATTATTAAAATGCCACATTTGTCTAAATATTTGATATTACAAAAATGCCACGAAGTTTTGGGGGAAAACTTGACTAGGAGGATTTTACTTTTATATATACTAGTATTTTCGCCCGTGCGATGCACGGGATGAATTTTTTATAATATATTAAAAATATTTAGATTGATATATAATTATTTAAATTAGAACATCAAATATTATACAGTGCAATTGAAGATATATTTTGGATTATTTATGTATTTTGATGTTATCATTGTTTGAATTTGAGCAAATAATTGCTCAAATTAATAGTTAATGTGTAGATGTACGTATGCGATGCTGTAACTTTGGAGATTTTATTTATCATTGTTTAGTAATTTTTTTTTATAAATTAAGCAAATATGTTCGTTCTCTAGCAACTCAGTTATAGGAATGAATTGCGATCTTAATTCATTTCTATGAAATATATATATATATATATATATATATATATATATATATATATATATATATATATATATATATTTGTCTAGATATATAACAATTTTGTCATTTAAAAAAAAAAAACATAATATCAACGATTGTATTTACACATTATTGAAACATGTTGTAGATTACAATGGTTGTAGCAACGCAATCCTGTCCATCATCGTATAGAGCTAACACCTTCAGTCCATCACGATAGGTGACTCGGGTGGAAATATATAATGGTAGAGTATTAGTCAATTAGCGATCCTTTTATATTTTAAGTCGATTAGTAATATCAAATTAATTTTCAGCAAATTATTCTTTTATATTTTTAGTCAATTAGTCAATTAGAATATCATATGCAGTGATATTTTTACTTAATTTTCATTTAATTTTTAATTGATGATGTATAATATTATTATTGAAATATTTACATTCCATTTTTAATTTATCTTTAATATTGTTTAAAATATGCATTTACTATTTATGATGTATAATTATTATTGAAATATTTCCGTCAAATTTTAGTTTTCGTTCCATTTTAATTAAAATGCAATGATCAAATCATTTATTTATTTTTTTCATATTAATCAATTATGGATCATTTTTTATTTGCAGTCAACTATTAGTATTCATTTCTTTTTATATTTTCAGTCAATTTGTAATGCCATATTCATTTTCAGCCAATTATTCTTTTTTTTTTCATTCAATTAGTCAATTAGAATATCAGATGCGGTGATATTTTTACCTAATTTTCGTTCCATTTTTAATTGATGATGTAGAATATTATCATTGAAATATTCCAGTTTCATTTTTAATTTTTGTTTCATTTTTAATTTACCTTTACTATTGTTTAAAATATGTATTTACTATTGATGATGTAGAATATTATTATTTAAATATTTCCTTTTCATTTTTAATTTAATTTTACTTGATGATGTAGAATATTATTATTAAAATATTTTCGTTCTATTTTTAATTTCCATTTCATTGTTTAAAATTGTGAAAGATTTATGACATAATTGTGATTTGATGTATTATACTGTATAATATTATTGTGAAAAATTAAAATGCAACGATCTAACCATTTCCTTTTCCATTTTAGTCAATTATGGATCATTTTTATTTTCAGTCAATTATTAATATTCATTTCCTTTTCCAATTAACCTAACTTCAATTATTTTTTTTCATTTTTAATTTTCAGTAAATTATTAATATTCATTTCTTTTTCCAATTTACCTAATTTCCATTCCATTTTTAATTGATGATGTAGAATATTATCGTGAAATATTTATGTTCCTTTTTTTAATTTACCTTTACTATTTACTATTGTTTGGATAGGAAATCAAGTAAATAGGATTTTATTTTTAATTATAGTATAGATTTGACCGTGAGGTTGTAATATATACATACATATATATATATATATATATATATATATATATATATATATATATATATATATATATATATATATATATATATATATATATATATATATATATATATATATATATATATATATATATATATATATATATATATATATATATATATATATATATATATATATATATGATGAATTAGTTATATTATGAATTGTTTAAATTTGTTATATAGGGTATTATGTTATGTGAGAGCATTGAATATGGAAACAATATTACCAAGATTTTAGTTGATTTCTACTTTACATTTGCTTACAAAATAAGTTGTATTAAATTAGTTGGTGATAAACATCCAAAAATTCTACACGGTAATACCATACATAATATTACCAATTATGCTATTATGTTATTATCTAATTAATTAATGTCTTTTCTACACGGTATTATAAATACGTAAAAAAAAATACTGAGAATTTGCAAACAATAATGTTACCAAAAATATTATTATATTATAGAATATATAACTAATATATCTGGAAGTAAAATTTGAGCTCTAAGATCATATAGGGCACTCTTTGATCCTAAATCAATAAATAATTAGTTATATACACATTTAGTAGTACCAATGTCATTACTAATACTTTATATATATATCTGCCAGTATTGAACCTTTAATGTGAGATAAGAAAGAAATAATCAGTTAAATGATGCCTTTATTTGGATGCACTAAGACTATTACAATGCTCCATCACTTTGCAAACATGTACAACTTTGGCTTTATTTTATACTTTAAATTATACTTTGCTTATCCTTTAGATTTTAATGTATTATTTTAAGCTAATTTATTTATTAACATTTAAAAAATACATTTTAAAGTGTGACAATTTATACTAATAAATTATTTTTAAAAAGTGGCAAAAGATGATTTTCTAATTTGATGCCACTGCATCAATTTAAAAAAAAAAAATTATTGTTATTGTTTACCTCAATCATCTCATAAATATCCATAATTTTTATTAGAGGGGTCTAATCAACACATAAATTGAAAAAAAAATGACAATCATAAACAAAATATGTACAAAAATAAATGATAAAAACATTATGATAATGATTAAGACATAATAAATTTACCTTTCTAAAAAATCACAAAACTCTGGAAATTTTGATTGAAAAGGAGTTGTGTATCAAGAGTTACATATCTTGACATAACTGGCTAATAAAAAAGAACATTCATTACTTGTCTTATTCAAACACTTTCAAATATAAAGAAAAATTAAAACACTTGTGTTTAGATTAACTCTTCGTATCATTTTTAACTCTACACAATTGCATAAGAACATCCATAGGATTTGCAAGGCCAGAATTAAAAAAAAAAAAAAAAAAAAAAAAAAAAAAAAAAAAAAAAAAAAGGTTTCAACTCTTGGCCGTGGTATATGTTGATCCCACACTGTAGCTTTCAATTGATTGTCCCTATAAACAAATAAACTACGGAGTACTTAATAAAAGATACATATACAAAATACAATAAAAATAAAAAAATTAGATAATTTACTTTGTATCCACATACAATTAGAAAATCAATAAGTTAAGAAGGCTTCCCTGCAATGATCTTATCCAATGGGGAGTATATCTCAACGACCCTACCAATAACGTCAAACATGTTAATAATAATAATAAAGAATTCAGATGTAGATTAAAATTGTAAATGAAACTTACCAACGAATTACGACATAAATAATGAGTGCATTTTTTGAAAATATAGAAATTACTTATCACCATAAAAATTTTAATGTCATAAACTTTTCATTGTTTGAAAAGCTTACAGTACTTTCCAACATGTTCCCTTGGTATATGAGCATGAAGTTTCCTACAATGAAGTAAAAAAGAAAAGTGTTATTTTGCAATTTATTTTTGCAGTATAGGAAGCAGCTTTGTAATGCATCTTTTTCCCAATTTTATATACAACACGAGTTCTAGAAAAAAGCAAAATCGAAAAAAATACCATTTGATCGGGAAATATGCACTCTCTATATTTTATGGAATCACTCCCCTTTCTATATGGGACTTCATATAGGTATGCACACCAATCACCATCTAACAGCTCTGAAAGTCTTCAATGGAGAAATATCCTAGGCAAGAATAAACATTGGAGTCGTATAAAAAAAAAGCAAAATTGAAAAAAAAATACCTCTTGATCGTGAAATATGCACTCTCTAGATTTTATGGATTCACTCCCCTTTCTCTATGGGACTTCATATAGGTGCGCACCAATTGCAGTCTAATAGCTCTGCAAGTGTTCAATGGAGAAATATCCTGGGCAAGAATAAACATTGGAGCCGTAACAGTTGTATGTTAGTATACATATCAATACTCTATATATAATTACTCAATATAAAAGAATGAATAAATGAATATAAGGAAAAAATATTACCAATTAATAGATTTACCAATTAGGTTAATACGTGAATATGGAAACAATATTATCAATTAATAGATTTTAATTAATTTCTATTTTACATTTGGTTACCAAATAAGTTTTACTACAAAAGTTTGAGCGGGAAAATGAAATAGGAGGATTTTACTTTTATATAGATATAGATATAGATATAGATATAGATATAGATATATAGATATAGATATAGAATATATAGATATAGATATAGATTTTTACCACTTATATTATTATTATCATTATTATTATTATTATTATTATTATTTATTATTATTATTATTATTATTATTATTATTATTATTATTATTATTATTATTATTATTATTATTAGTTTCTTTTTAAGTTCTGTCAGTATATAATAATGGCCGTGAGGCACAATAATAATATAACCATAATTAAATATTCTTGTATTGTATTCCGTGAGTCACAATAATAATATAACAATAATTAAATATTCTTCAATTCTATATTGTTCTAGGATTTCTATTACCATCATTAATTATTCCCTAATTTATCATAATTAAATAATTTGACCAATTATAAAGAGAAAATATTAAATCATGCACGGGACAATTTTTTAATTAAAAAATTTAAAAATTCATTAATAAAACATAAGGTTCTCATAGTTTTTTCTTAGAAACTATTTAATAAAACATTTTTTTTTAGAAATTGGTGCGCCAAACCGCCTACGGCAATTTGCGGTGGATAGATCTCGAAAAAATAAGCGATTTCAAAAAAACATTTGTCCAAAACAGACAACCGAGTCAAAAGTTATAGCTTGCCGAACTTTTGACACTTTACAACTTAAAAAAAAAAAAATTTAATCGCCGGTTTAGCCGGCGAGGCGGTCGAGGAGGAGGCCGATTCCGGCATTCCTCGCCGCGGCCAGCGGCGCGATTTTTGCAACACTGATATATAGTATAGAAAGAATAGGAATAGTATTACACTTTATAATATTAGAATAGAATTTTAACCCAGAAATATTGTAGAAATCAATATATTTTATTAGGAAGAGAGATTTTTAGGAATTGGGCGGGAAGTTAAAAGTTCAAGATTTTGTTTTTATATATAGTATAGATTACAATAGGAATTGTATTACACTACTTTATAATATTAGAATAGAATTTTAACCCAGAATTATTGTACGAATGAGAAAGTAGAAATCAATATATTTTATTGGGAAGGGAGATTTTTTAGGAATTGGGCGGGAAGTTAAAATTTCAGGATTTTGTTTTTATATATAGTATAGATTACCTCAACTCCTAAATTTTTATTTTTTGATGTTGTTAACACTGATAAATTACTTTTTTTTTTCTTTTCTGTAGGTCCCAATATAAATGTCTGCATCAAGATGATTTTGTGTAAGAATAAAAGGTTAAAGTAAAAAATATGAGTACACATAATATTTTTCTTATTTATATACATAAAGTACATTATTTAAAAGTACATTTATTAAAGCTAAAAGTACATTATTTAAGTACTGAAAATACATTATTTTGTATACTATCAAATATCAAATAATGTGTTTTCAAAAAAAAAAAATATATCAAATAACGTACTTTTAGTAAATTAAAAATGTACTTTATACTTATACAAAATACATTGAGTACAAGTATATTATTTTGTAAAGTCGACATAATGATTTGCCACCTTGCAATGTAGAAATCTACTATATAATGAATAGAGTTAATTCCAGCAATGGTCCTCCAACTATTGCGATTTTTCAAAATCGGAATCCTCGCCGGCACGCTCCTTCGATGCAAGGAGACCAGTTTCCAAACATAGTAGCTTACTAGATGACGTTTGGTTAGAGCATTTGGAATCAATTCCGTCTGCGGCTTGAGTGGAGGCGAGAAGCGCAACGTCGTTGACGATAATCTGGTGGATGGCCGCGGTGACCTCGGCTGAGACCCTGTTCGTCTCGTGTTTGCCAAGAAGAGTGTTGCTATTAACCGAATTGCAGAGGAACTTGTGCAGGGAGTCCACCGGTCTCACACGACGGAGAGGTTGAGCAGAGGAAAATTAGGAACAAGAAAGTAATATAATGAATAGACAAATTTGCCCATTAAACTGATGGCTAACAAACGCTTATTGGACGGAAGGATCTTTGGTGGAACACTTTAAAAAATCAAGTATCTTTTTCGTTCAAATTAAAAGTCAGGAACCAATTTTAAAAAACCACAATAATCGGAGGGCTATTGCTGGAATTAACCTTAATGAATATAAACTGAGGTTCACGTCACTTTCCATCTTAATGTAATGAGGGAGGAAATGTTATTCCCCAAATTAGAAGAGTAAAAAAGAATTTTTCCCATTCATGTTAATGAAGAAAAGGGTATGAGTGTTAGAAAAATGACACTTGTGACGGTAAAATAAGGATTGACGGTACATATATAATTTTTGGACTAAAATCCACCTGCTAAATAGACTCTGGTACATAATATACAGTTATTACTTATTATATCATGGACCAAAATTCATTTTGTAAGGTGGATCCTGATCTTAAATTATGTATTTTTTATATTGAAATTATGAATATATCTAATATATAAATTGTGTTTTTAAGTTTTAAGAATTTGTAAATATAATATAAGATCATCACAAATTGTAAAATTTTAAAAGATAAATTGTATATCTTTGGATTCAGGTTCACCTTGAAAGGTGCACCCTGGTCCACATAATAATTTGCCCATAGCATAACAATTGGGTGGGCACACCTTGGGCCTGGGAGGGGCCTCTCCAAAGCCAGTTCCAGGCCATGGACATCTTATGGGCCAGCCCAAGAATTTTTAATTATTATTTTTATTTAATTTATATTATTTGTGTATTATAAGATTCAAACATTTATCCTTATAATGAATACTAGTTTTTTACGCGCATTGCGCGATTAGGATAATGTCCAATGCTTTTTCTTTTTTTTTTTTAAATAAGTACTTTAAAGTATATTAAGGCAAGATTATATTGAATTGTTCATGCATAGATAATTGAAGGTTGAATTTGCGTATTTAAATAGGTAATTCTTGTCCCAAAGGTTGAGTCCCCAACCCCAAGGGCCCCCCACACTCCGACCCGACAGAGCATTGTAGGAAGTTGTAAATCATGGTGACTCAATGGTTCAGCAGACAGGGCCAAATGCTGGTACGCACAAGGAATCTGCCCACTTTGGACATAATTCCCGCATTGCCGGCGCCGAAGTTCAAACCTTGGTCTCTTCTCCCAAATACTACCCACTAAATCATGGTTCGTTGATGTTATTGATTCATCATGATCTCTAAAAGAACATCATTGAAATCCAAGTCATCTCGTTGCCTCAATTGAAGTTCTCAAGCATGGGCGGACCTACAGTGGGGGCAGCTGCTCCCACTCACCCCACCCCCACCCTATATATAACCCTTGTATGTATATATGTATGTATGTATATATAGTACAAGGTTTAGTATAAGTAAAAGAAAATAGCTAAGTTAACAAAATACAAGTTAGCTTAGATGGTAGAGAATGCATGTGTGCTTATGGAAAGTCAAGGGTTTGATTTCTTCTTTATTACTTGAAAGAAGCATATTTTATGGTTGTTATTTGAATAACAGTGGCGTCAAGCATATTTTATGGCTGCTATTTGAATAAAGCATTTCAAAATATATTATATACTCTTATATCAATAATAAGATGTGTAATTTATAATGTGTTTTCTATTAGAATTATTTTATCAAATTAATTATGTTTTATATTCTTTTTTTAATTTTGAGCTCATATTTAACAATATTTATGGCTAACTTCAAATGTGTAATTTATAATGTATTTTCTATTCATAATAAGATGTGTAATTTATAATGTGTTTTCTATTAGAATTATTTTATCAAATTAATTATGTTTCATATTTTGTTATAAATATTTTTTTATTTTGCGCTCATACCTAACAACATTTATGGCTAACTTCTTAACCGTTTCATCTTTTTAAGCTATCCTTTTTGTTTTAATGTTTCTCCCCCACTGAACAAAATTTCTGGACCCGCCACTGTTCTCAAGCGAAGTCTATTCTCTGCTATTTCTTGAGATGTGAATTTCTCAATATGTTGTGCAATGTATGATTGTTGGTTCATGAGATCCACACAAGCTTTCTCGGCATTTCGGTGAGGGGAGGTGAGATCTTTCCTAATATATGCTAAAAATGAGCAATTTTTTCCATCTCTAACTTTCTTCCATGACCTAAACTCATTGATAGTAAAAGCATTCAATCCGGAAGGCCCATCTTGAGTATGAAACAAATAACATGGTAGACAAAATGCTGCATCTTTACTAGGAGAATATTCTAACCAAGAAGGGAATAACTTAAACCAAGATGCTAGAAAACTACGAAGATGCTTTCTCCCGATTTTGGATACTTTGAAAGCAAACATTGATATGGGCCGGCCTTGATATAAGCTCTCCTAACTTCATCATGCTTCTCAATAGGACACTTCCATACTGGTAGTCGCAATCCCGGATCGCATTCTAATGCTTGAATATCAAACTTCTCATTATGGGTTGCACAAGCTAAGGTCGTTCGCATGTTCTCAGGAGAAGATTGGTTCTCATTTAAGAATCATTACTCCCATGCGAATGTGTAAACTGCACAATTAGGCATCATCAGTTGCACAATCAAGCATTACACGTTGCACAATCGTAATTACAATGTAATTACAAAAATGCCATTACATTTTTTTTTAAAAAAAATACTTCATTACATGTTGCAGTATCAAGCATTACAAGTTACACGAATACATTCGCCAGAAGTAGTATCTGTTCTATACTTTCTCAATCTTTTTCAATCCAGTAAATCAATGCTCCTACCACTGGAGTTTAATCTTGTGACCACCTATTTAGAATGGTAACAGAAGTTCCATCATGCTATATAGTTGTTGACAATTTCTAGTTTTATATAATTTCTATAATAAATGTTATATAATTTAATTAATACCTTGCTTTTTTATATTGGTTGAAGAGCTGATTCTGTCCTGAACCAGATCAGAACACCTCTAACTTGAAAAGTATGTACTTTACAAGTGGTTATAAATAGCTTCCTAACTTCCAATTTGACTAATTATCCCTAAGTGATGAACTGCCATACCAATAATGTAAGTTTTAAGTTTAAAGTTAAAAAACTTGCCAGAAAGGCTCTTAATTATATCCAAGGGACCAACATCACAATGGGGTCTATCAAGAACCAGGGTTGGTCCTATCATTTCATAAGTTCGGGACAAAGTAAAAACAAGGGCTCTTAATATATAAAGTTAAAATGTTTATATATATAAGAAAAAGTTCAAAGGCGGCGACACCCTCCCGTGCGGTCGTGCGACGGTTTTTAGAATACACAAATAGTGTTAACAATATGCACCAATAGTGTAAGAGAAACACACAACAATGAAATGTAAAAATACACCAAAAAATACACAACACACCCAAAAATACACCATATACCTCCCTACCACTAATGTTGTATTTCCGAACACTGTGTGGTGCTTTTAGTCATACCTAATGGTGTGTTGTTGGTGATGCGTACCTAATTTTTGTGTGTTTTTGTAGTGCATTTCCTAACATTGATGATGTATATTTTACTTAACTTTTGGTGTATTATGAAAACCGCCGCATGACTGCACGAAAAGGTGTATCGACATATAATTTTTTTAAGACTTTATTTTTAAAAAATTAATTGGACTAATCCCAGAGTATCTATGAATTGAATTATTATATTAAATGATTATAGTGCTCATTCAAACTTTGTGCCACTATATGAAGTTTATTTATAAATTAATTTAATATTCTCTAATATATAAGGAGTATCTATTAAGTATTAATTGAATTATTATATTAAATGATGATTGTAATGGTTAAGTGGATTTAATGTTTAAAATAATTTTGAAGTTATGAATTCAAATATCTACTCAGAAAATATTTTTCTCTAAACTTTATTAAAAACATAAAACCCAAATTAGGGAAACCCTTTAAATATTGGGCGCTGGGCAGGTGCCTATCTCACCCGCCCTCAGAGCCGGTCTTGTCAAGAACTTAGGCTCAGTTTGGAAAGCAGGAAATGACTTATGGAAAATGTTTTCTGAAAAATGAGTTATTTTCCTGAAAATAATTTTCTTTCCGGTGTTGGGCTACATAACGTAAAATTGTCTTTGTGTGTTTGGTTCATTTTCCAAAAAATGAGTAGGAAAATGAAAAATACTTTAAAATTTTAATTGTTTGATATTTTTTATAAAATTCTTTTGTAAATAGTACTCATAAGCCTTGTAAATAATTTTGAATATATATATATATATATATATATATATATATATATATATATATATATATATATATATATATATATATATATATATATATATATATACAAGCGCTCATATGCGGCGGGGTCTTACCGTGCGGCGGTGCGGTCAAATTCCAGAATACACCAACAGTGTTAACAATATGCACCAACAGTGTAATAAAAACATACCACAATGAAATGCAACATGCATATTTGTTGAACTATTGGTGTTGCCGCACTGTAAGAAATAACCGCACCGTAAGACACTGCCGCACCTGAACCCGCATATATATATATATATATATATATATATATATATATATATATATATATATATATATATATATAAAGTTAGGCATATATATAGTATATAGTAATGTATACACTATACCATTAGTGTATTGAAAAATGACTTCAATTCTCAAAAAAAAAAAAAAAAAGGGAAAGTCATTTTCTTCCAAAACATATATCTTTTTCTTTGATTAAGACATCATTTTTCATTGACCTCATTTTTTTTCCTCTTGGCAAACACTGAAAACTCAAAAAATATTTTTCAGAAGTCATTTTCTGGATTTCCAAACACACCCTAAAAGGCATGAGCAACTTGTAACTTTTTTTTTTTTTTTTTGGTGTTTTTTTTTTTTTTTTTTTCCTGTGGTTTTGGTTTTTCCTTTTAACATCTCTTCTACATGGCATCTCATATGATCTAAATGAGAGTCGAACATAGCTAAGATATGTGCTCAAAGGTTTCCACAAAAAAAAAAAAAAAAAAAAAAAAAAAAAAAAAAAAAAAAAAACAGAAGGAAAGAAAGAAGATATGTGCTGAAAAAGGGATAAAGGATGTCTGAGTGTAGTGTTTATATGAGTGTAGCAATAATTGATCTGATGGACGTCTACAGGTGCGTACAGAACATCGATCTTATGAATTGAAATATATTCTAATCTGTTACTTACGTACTGTACACCTTGTCAGCAACATATATTCTGCTGCTTTTATGCTATAATGTATAACCTTTTCGCTATTTTTATTTGAGTACTATTACTCATTTACAATTTAATATCTGCCTATACATATTTTTTGAACATATTGAAGCACAAAAAGTGATTATCTCAACTAGAGTTCGAATCTATGACCTCATATTTAGGAGAATCGTACGTACATGTTATTTTTAAACATAAATTGACGAAATTTCATAATTTTATCTTTGCTTGTAAATTGGTAATAACTCCTTTTCATACATGTCCAAGAACAAATTCACAACTTTAATTTTTTATACTTGTATACTAGCCAGCACCACATTTTTAATGACAGATACTACACGTGGCCTTCTAAGTCAACACCCAACAATCCCTCCTGAGCACCTGCTATCTCTAACATCGCAACATGCCGTGCCATTAGTGGGAGGATTAACCACTTACTACCTATTTCAAAAATTATAACTAATAATGAATGAACAACTTTATTTCCTTACACTTGTATAATAATTAATATATACTAGATTTCGATAGTAGAATGCTAGTTGGACTTAACCTTTCAAGCCAACGTGAAACAATATAATATTACATATATTAATGTATTGAAGCATTTGTTCTTTTCCCAAAAGGTTAAATCTCCAATTCCAATGCTCCCCACACATCAGCCCGATAGAGCATTTGAGAGGTACGGTGACTCAATGGCTCAGTAGGCAGGATCAAATGCTGGTGCGTGTACAAGGGATCTGTCCACTTTGAGCATAATCTCCACACTGCTACTGTCACGGTTCAAACCTTGATCTCTTCTTCCAAATACTGCCTACTGAACCACTGAGCTAAGTCTATGCGGGCATAAAAGCCTTTGTTCTAATGTTACGGTGGCGTGATAACATTGCCTCAAATTAAAGATACTTGGATTCCTTTTAAATTTGAAGAAGCATATATAGTCATCAATCTTTTCCTATGAACCCCTAATATAACATTGGATATATACAATATACCTTTGACTACATTCTGCATGCATTAGTACCACATAGAGTGGACATCAGCAGGCCGTAGACTCATCAAAGATACCTATTTTTGGACCAACCAAATTCACACAAAGAATTGGTTCGGTTGCCAATTATCATCGCATATATGCACCTAAGAAAATGACAACAACAACACTGTATATGCATGAGGGCCTGTTTTCTTTTCAACTTTCATTTGATGAGTGGAATCTCAAAAAAAAAAAAAAGAAAAAAAGTTGAAGTGAAATACATACTTTTGGTTTTTTTTTTTTTTTTTTTTTTCCTTCCATGAGGCTTAGATTTAAAGCCTTAGTCTATAAGCAGCATTAGCATTTACCAAATCCCAAGAGGAATGGAAAAGGAGTATGTAATATACAATCATTAATTAAGAGAGCATGAAATAATATACAATCATTATTGTCCACACAGCTATGTGGACTATATTATCAACTAATATATCTTCAATACATAAATAATGTACTTTTAGTATATTAAAAATGTATATTATATTCTAAAAAGTACATACATTATTTGAGTACTAAAAGTATATTATATTTTATAATGTATATTTAATATACGAAAAATGTACTTTAAGTATATTAAAAATGTACTTTTTGTTATAATTCACGCAATAATTTGCTTAAAATATGTAACTGAAGCAAGAAATATACTTTTAAAAATTAATGTGTATGCGAAATGCTTTGATCTTGAGAGATCAAAGCGTTGCCAAATAGGGTCCAACCAAGATTCCATTACATTAGTCTCATCGCGTAGGGTGTGCATGAATACTAAGCTAGTGCACTATACAAAAAATAATAATAAAATAATCAACATATATGCAACAATAGTCTTGGAGAATCTCTCTAATAGTGCTTGATCGAAACTCGACTAAATTATTAGTCTTAATCAGCATAAATTACTTATTTCTTTATACGGAGAAGAAAAAAGACAACAATATTAATCATCTAAGAATCACATTCGGAGAAAATTGAGTATAGCAAAGTAGCAAACCATATACGCAAGGAATTAAACATCATAATCACAATCATATTCTGGCCAGATTTCAACACATTAAACATAGAATTCTTACACTATTATCAGGTTAGAAAGGATTGCAGAATTTAGGCTTGAAGGCCATACCTTATATATATTTAGACCTGGGCCTATTTAGCTAAACAACTTTTAAAATAGACCTAAGTCGCACCGTCTATCCTTTTTACCGCAAATTATGCCATGGAATCGTGTTCACCGAGAATGGTGAACACAAGGCAAAACGACGTCGTTTTTAGGCAAAAAAAAAAAATCGCGGATGTGGAGTTAACGGCGCGCGTTTGATCAAATTATGAATTTTCTGTTATGAGATTATGAATTTTATGAAAATTCATAATCTCATAACAGAAAATTCATAATCGCATAACAGAAAATTCATAATCTCACAACTGAAAATTCATAATCTCACAACTGAAAATTCATAATCTCATAACAGAAAATTCATAATCTTATAACAGAAAATTCATAATCTCATGGTTCCAAAGTGAATGTGTAGGCATGGTTCCAAAGTAAATGTGCAGGCATGGATTCATAATTTATGAATGTCTGTGATTTCGGACGGGAATATGTAGGCATGGTTCCAAAGTGAATGTGCAGGCATGAATTCATAATTTATGAATGTCCGAAATTATGAATGTAATGAAAATTCATAATCTCATAACAGAAAATTCATAATCGCATAACAGAAAATTCATAATCTCATAACTGAAAATTCATAATCTCATAACAGAAAATTCATAATCTTATAACAGAAAATTCATAATCTCATGGTTCCAAAGTGAATGTGTAGGCATGGTTCCAAAGTGAATGTGCAGGCATGGATTCATAATTTATGAATGTCCGTGATTTCGGACGGGAATGTGTAGGCATGGTTCCAAAGTGAATGTGCAGGCATGAATTCATAATTTATGAATGTTCGAAATCTTTGTTCACCTCAAATTAAAGTGAAACCGCAAAATGTGAAAATAAAGAAGAAAAGTCAAACAATTAATTAAGAAAAAAAAAAAAAGATAACGGTGTACTAACACCGTTGGAACCGTGTTCACCATGAATGGTGAACACGGTTCCATGGCATAACGTCTGCCTTTTTACTACATAGGCTAAGCCAGGACAATTTATATCATCGACAAGGGTCCACATAACATTATGAACCCCAGATCGAAACGACAAAATACAAATTTAAACTCGTAAGATATATAATTTCATAACACAAGACATATACATATGTTATATATTTACTAATTTTTCAAATTTGATTTAGATACATATGTGTTCATAAGCATAGAATTTCACAATACAAAACACTGAAATTCATAACATAAGACTTAATTACTAATTTGTTTTAGGTACAGAATTCATACAGTTAAGGTACAGAATTCCATAACACGAAACACAAAAACTTACAACATAAGACACATACACATGCACTATGGTCCACAGTGCACTGTGATTCTGTGAACACTGTTGCTAGGCCAGTCCCTAGGCTCCTATGAAGGGGTTTGGCCTATTTTCATTCCTAATAAGGGTCACAGATTAGGAGTTTTGCACTAGTGACGCAATCGTTATGCTGTGAGCACGTGCTCACCTTGCATGGTGCGCACAAATCTATATTCATAATTTCTATACTGTAGATCCATAATTTCTATACTGTATATCTATAATTTCGAGACTCCCGCTGAGCTAAAATTTATACTTTAGATTCATAATTTTTAACCACGAATCTATATCCATAATTTCTATACTGTATATCCATAATTTTGAGACTCTCGGTGAGCTAAAATTTATATTTTAGATTCATAATTTTAGCTCACCAAGAGTCTAGAAATTTGTGGATCTACAGTATAGAAATTATGAATATATATACAATATAGAAATTATGGATATAGATTCGTGTGCACCATATGCATGGTGAGCACGTGCTCACAGCATAATTTGCCCTAGTGACACTATTATCTTAGCATCCACCAAGGAGAAGAAAAAGAAAAAAAGAAGATAATGTATATATGACTTAACCAACTAAACTACCACACCACCAAAGCCAGCTTCAATTCTCACTGGATAGGAAAAAGATTTTTTCTCTCAAAGGGGCATAACTGTTGTTGATGTAAGTTTTATTTTGTTTTGTTTCCAGTCATTATACTTCTCTTGCATTAGTGTTGAAAGTGTATATTATTGGCAAACTTTTTTTTTGCAAAAGGGGAAAGTGTATAAGCTCAGCAGGAAGCACTAATAAGAGGTAGAAATGTTATAATAATAATTTTAAAGCCAAGTATTGGGAGACAAGTAATCAACATGTTGGAGCCTTGCTGGAGGATGGCCACTCTTCTTGTCTCATTACCATAAAAGAAACAAGTAAAAAGTTGATCATCATGGATTTAATTTAATTTAATTTAATTTGATCCATCAATAAAAGTAAAATAGATGATAATAATCACACAACCATTATATCATGTCATATCATCACCTTAAAGAAATGAGGTTGCTTTTTTGTACACCATAGCACTATATATAGCACCACTAATTAATTAATTATTAGATTCCTTAGTTTTTTGTTTTTTTTTTTTTTGTTTTGTTTTGTTTTTTTTTTTTTTTTGAAAGGAGATTCCTTAGTTTAGTTATCCCACTACAAAAACACAAAATTCTGGCCAACCAAAAGTCATCAAAATATTTTAATCACACGTTTAGCTAAAAATCAATTTTCCTTGACTTTTTCATTCACCTGTAAAGATGTAGACACTTGCTAGTTATCAAAATTTATATACTCCAGTTGAAGTGGATGGAAATTTTTGCCCATCATCTCATCTGACTAGATTTTAGAAATCTAAACTTATTTGTGTTAATTTAATAATATGGATCAAAATCTGTATCCACCTGATGTGGCAATGTATATGATTCATATTTTTTTTTAATGCTAGTAACTCTATTATGTTGTAATATCTGTCCAAACATACTTTCTCAACCTAATGAATTAAGCACAAAAAAACAACGTCTTGACTGAGACTTGATCTCATAACCTCCCACATGGAAGAGGTCACTACATGTCATCTAAGCACAAGGTGTGTTAAGAACACTTGTATTAGGATTTTGATGATACCAATGTAACTTAGAATGTAGACCCCTAACTTTTGTTATTTTCATCGCTGCTTTCGTTCTAGACGAAAGTTGTCATAACTCATCTTGTAATTCGTGTTAAGTTAGACAAACACACGAAAAACGAGTTATGTTCATTAGTTAGGTCTGCCAAAGCGAAAAGAGACAAAGAGCACGAGATCAAAGGCTTCAACAACGAAAGATCACCTCAGGTTATCAACCATCTCGACAAGACAACAACCTTTATGAAGATCTATCAAGACACTCATTGTCTACCATAACGAGAAGAATGTCTCAACTGTCTGAGTTGTTTAACCATCATGGGAACAAAAGGACTTTAAAGTGTGGGACACATATACCTAGGAGCATTAAATGAAGCTGTACTATTCTTCAGAAGCTAAAAGACAAAAACCCTAAGGTTGTTCATGTCTACAACGGCTACATGGTACAAGCCGCATTAATGAAGCATTTATTGCGCCAAGCTCTCCGGTCCTTACCCACTGGATAATAGGTTTGAAATTTCATCTCCCTCCAACGGATGAAATTTTCCACACCTATAAAAACCCACCTTCATCAACTTAGAAGGTGCTGGTTCTTTTCACTCGATCATTACTCTCAAGCAAAAGCTCTTGTATAAGCTCATCTTCTTACCAAGCTTTTGCGAACCAGTTTTTCAAGGCGTGAAGATCTCTTAAAGAAGTTCATCAATCTTCATCTTCCACCTTGAAGAAGTATTGCATCTTGTACGAAGCAGTCATCCATACTCAGTCAAGACTTCACCGTGTTGGAGAAATCAAAAAATACTTTCTACCAACCTCAACTCTGAAGAAGACGTTGATAGAGGCGGAGTAAACTCGCGGAGTTGAAAAACCTACAGGAAGCTGTCCGGCTTAGTGATCAAGGAAGCTTTCGTGTGTATTTGTACTAACGAGTGATAGTGCAAACCTTCCATAAGTTGTGGAAGAAGAGTGGAGTAGGCAAAGTTGGCCGAACCACTATAAAAACTCTCGTCTCTCTATCTTCTTACTTTCGTGCTTTACTTTTCAGCATTTGCATCATCACTCGTCTAAACCGAAAGTTTCCCTATAACTTCAAACTGTGCAAAGTATTTAAAACCAATTTATTTTATCCGCTGCGTTACAACCCCGAGAGGTTGATATTTACCGAAAATCGAAAAGAGTCTATTCCCGCCCCCCCCCCCCCCCCTCCCCCCTCTAGACTCTCGTTCTAACCCTACCGGAACCAACAAGGTGCTTGGCATATGATTAGTATTTGATCAATAAATAAATTAACTTTTTAATGCATATATAGGGGAATCAGTAAATTTATGATAACCAATGGATAAAAGAGAGTCATTGCCACATGTGATAGTAATTGAAAGATGTGCTCCGTCTCAACTAAAACCCTAATTTGATAGTTGAATTACACGTTTATGTTTATATATTATATGATGAAAGAAAATTTTGGTGAAAATTTTGATTCTTGGAGCAATATCCTTGCCCACAATCTACCACATGAAGCAATATCGCCTAATAATATATCCGGGCTGTTTTTTTTGTAATTCAAAAAATTAAAATAATGAATAAGTATACTTACCATCCACTTCAGCATCAAAATGATTCGTGTTAACCTGTTCAGTGCCACATATGTAGTAACCTATTGAATATGTAATATTAGGAACTAAATATACAATTTAAACGGTTTAGGGATCTCATTGGAGGTTTTTTTTTTTTTTTTTTTTTTTTTTTTTTTTTTTTTTTTTAAGTTAAGAGACTTAAGTGCACTATTCATTAGATTTTTTTTTTTTGAAAACACTATTCATTAGATTTAAGAGGTCAATTAGATACTTTGTCCTACATATAATAATGTTAGAGTTAATTCCATCAAAGGTCCATTGTTTTTTGTGGCAATTTCAAATTTAGTCCTAGACTATTGTTTTTATCATTTAACATTCCAGACTATTATTTTTTGGGCACTTTTAGTCATTCTCATGATTTTTTCTATTTTTAGTAAGGGCATTGTCTCTTCATATTTTTCATTTGTTATTTTTCTGGTTTCAATCGGTTTAATTGGTTTAGAACTTTACTAAAAACCGGTTAAAAAAATATAGTTACTAAAAATCAGAGGTTATCTAAAGTTCTAAACCGATTAAACTGGTCGAAACCCGAAAAATAACAAAAGAAAAATAGGAAAAGACAAAAATGTCTTTACTAAAAATAGAAAAAGTCACGAGAAGGACTAAAAGTGACCAAAAAACAATAGTCTGGAATGTTAAATGACAAAAATAATAGTCTGGGACCAAATTTAAAATTATCACCAAAGACAAAGGACCTTTGGTGAAATTAACTCAATAATAATGTTATGTTGATAAAATAATTATATTTACATATATAATAAATTGTTTCGGGTAATTAATTTTATTACAAAATTATTTACATCACAAAACAATATTTTATTTCTAAACAATACATTTTTTTATTACGCTAAAGCATTGTAAGTGCATACTAATGGAATTAATAATTTCCCATAAACTCATCTTGATATAAGAATTGTCTCTTTTAATTTGTACCCTATAGACCAACAGTTCCTCCTTACCAAACATTGTTGAAAAGTTAACTAATCTACTAGTATACGCTTTAAAAAAATAATCAAAATCATCATTAATCTAACGGGTAGTAGAAGAAAATATGGCTTGATAGGTGAGTTTAAAAGTTTGGCATTAATGATAAGGCAACCTATGTTTGAAACTTAGCATTCAAGTATTTGAGTTCCATTTTAATGATTTCAGTCATTGTATTTGATCGATGTCATAAAAGTTGTATGACTCAGATTCATTTAACTTCTTTTTTACTCGTCTCTTATGCTGATAAAAAGAAGAAGAAGAATATTTTCATTTATACTTGATTATATTAAGAATGTGTTAAAGCTATAAAGTATTTAAAGAAATAGTATATGTTAATATTAAGCTATAAACTTGGATCCCTCATTAAAAAAGAAGAAGAAGAAGAAGTATGGAGTATAAAGAGCCTTGAGCACTCTCTCCACAATAACTAATTTTTAGGTATCATTTCTACCAAAGATTCACTGCACTATGACTCACTAGTTAGGCTATATTTGTCATCCACCTTAAAGGGATATAAAGCAAATAAAAAAAGCAAAAAAGGATCAATGCCAAGACACTAACTAGTGGGTTTCCCTCTTCCTCTTAGTTACCAACAAAATATTAAAAAAATAAAAATAAATAAAAATAAATAAATAATAAAATCCTACTTGTAAAATTCACTTTTCTCTATCAATTGTGTGTGTGTGTGTTTTTTTTTTTAAATATAGTCATTGTTTCTAATTTTGTTAGGGTTTAGTCTTGTAAACTCAACTTGTAATTGGTAAAATTATTATGACAAAATAGATAAGTTAGGTCTAGTACTAATTAGTATGCTAATTGAAAATTTAGCGGAACAAAATCTGCATCATAGCCTTTGGAATAAGCTATTGGAATTACGACACACACCTATTCCAATTTCTATTTAATACCAAAAACAAATTAAAACTACTTGTTTAAAAAAAAAAATTAAAAATACTTCTTCTATTCAAACTCATAACCATTACCAAGTATTTGATTATAATTATCATTTCAATTTCAATGCTTGAATAAAAAACCCCCTAAATGTGACAATGTCATAATAACCGATAACTAAACGTATAATTTAATTTGCTCTTTGTTGTGCTGGTTTATTACTTCTACGTTTATAAATTATTTTCTTGAATAGGTACTAGTATTTAACTACCAAACCATCCATTAAACCACTTACAGTGAATCAATGATTTTAATTTTAATTAGGGTTGGAGTTCAGCCTTTTTGAAAGAATGATTTTAATTTTAAACACCAAAAACTCTCAACAATAAATAAAAGATGTGTGTGTACAAACGAATTTTTTTAAAATTTTTGAATAATAACCAAATAATTGAGTGAAAATGAGAATT
This sequence comes from Ipomoea nil, assembly GCF_001879475.1. Taxonomy (NCBI): domain Eukaryota; kingdom Viridiplantae; phylum Streptophyta; class Magnoliopsida; order Solanales; family Convolvulaceae; genus Ipomoea; species Ipomoea nil. Next base: position 3,718,923 of record NW_017618711.1, read on the forward strand.
AATCACTGAATTTTTATTTTCGGCCGTGGATTTGTGATCGTTTTTTGGAGGGTCAAAAGGAGATTAGGATAGGGAGTCATATGACTCAAATACATAGAGTCCTAATATTAGTCCTAATATTCCTTCTCAAGCACATGGTATGCTAGTACAATCATTATTGTGTGGACCATGGTCCACACAAGTTGTGTGTATCATAGTTTGTCTACTGTAAAATAATGTACATTCAATACAAAAATAATGTACATTGTATTCAGGGAATGTACATTATTTTTGTTCTGAGTGTACATTATATTGTATAATGTACATTCAGTACAAAATTAATGTACATTTAGTATATTAAAAATGTACTTTTGTTATGGTCCACATAACATTGTGTGGACCATGGTCCACACAATAATTTGCCATGCTCGTAGCCTGTACCTTGTCTCTAAGAAAAGAAAATCTAGGACTAGACAAAGAAATCTAGGACTAGGCAAAGCTTTTATAAATATGTCTGATCATTTATTGAGATGAAATTTGACTTGAATATCTCCAGCAGCAACTTTATCTCGAACAAAGTGATAATCTATCTTAATGTACTTGGTACGAGCATGGAAGATGGGATTTGCACATATATAAGTAGCACCAAGATTATCACACCATAGTTTAGGGACAGAGATACCTGAAACTTTGATCTCACACAGTAGTGAAACGATCCAAGTTACTTCAGCACAAACATCTGCTAGAGCTTTATATTCAGTCTCAGTAGAAGATCTAGTCACAGTTCTTTGCTTCTTACAGACCCAAGATATATAAGATTAGTCCCCAAAAAAAAAAACAGCGAAACCACTAGTGGACTTACGATCTTCTGGACAACCAACCCAATCAGAATCAGAAAAAACATGAATTTCCTTTAACATCGATTTCCGTATACGCAACCCAAGCCCAATTGTTCCTTTAACATACCTCAAGACACGATTCAGTTGCTCCCAGTGTGATGTTGTAGGAGCATGCATGTGCTGACAAAGCTGATTAACCACAAAGGATAAATCAAGTCGTGTAACAGTGAGATATTGTAGTGCTCCAGCCAGACTCCTGTATTGCGTAGGATCATCATATAAGTCTGCACTAAAGGGAACAGTTTTCGAAACAGATATAGGAGTAGAAAGAGGTTTGCATTCCGCTATTGACTACCAAAGGCAAATTATATCGTGCACTAGGGCGCATAATATTATGCGCTCTAGCCCAAAACGACGTCATTTTGTATCTTTTAATTAATAGTTTTTTTTTTTTTTTGGAAATTCTATTTCTCGTTTCAGTCCTTAACTTCTAAAAAAATTCCTTGTTTCGTATGTATAGAATTGTATAGTAGAACACACATAAACTCCTAACATAATACACATAATCTAGCATTCTAGCATAGTACATAATACACATAAATATAAGTGTTAAAAAAAAATTGTAACGAGATTAGATGGATGAAACGGTATCCGTCGCGTCAACTCCCCACTAACTTATAAAAACGTCGTCGTTTTGGGCCAGTTTTGTGCACCGTGGTGCACGATATAACAATTGACTACATACCAAGTTATTTGGCCGGTTTGATTGGGTTTGGTTTGAGGATAGTTATGCTGTGCATCCGTATGCATCATGCATGGTGCATACGGATGCAAAAACGACGTCGTTTTATTAAAAACGCGTGTCTCCCCTTAAAAAAAGAAATCAGGTTCGATTCCCAGCAACAACATGTTGTTCATTCATTCTGGAATTTTAGTTCATAGATTATAGAATTTTAGTTCATTGATTCTGGAATTATAGTTAATCGATTCTGAAATTGTAGTTCATCGATTCTGAAATTTTAGTTCATTCATTCTGGAATTTTTAGTTCACAGATTAGATTATGGAATTATAGTTCATCGATTATGGAATTATAGTTCATCGATTCTGAAATTTTAATTCATATGTTGTTTCTGGGAATCGAACTTGAATTTTTTTTTAAAGGGGAGACACGCCTTTTTAATAAAACAACGTCGTTTTTGCATCCGTATGCACCATGGTGCATACGGATGCACAGTTTAATTTGCCTTGGTTTGATATGGTACTTTATTGCTTTTTGAGTTTTTTTTTTTTTTTTTTTTTTTTTTTTTTTGTTTATTACTTTTTGGCAAACAGTTAGCTAGCTCTCTCGTAGTTGCAGTCCTTTCTGTGTGCTTTTGGCCATGGAGGCCTCTGATACTATAATTATCGACTCAAAGCTCAACTCTAAGCTCTCTTCAAATGCCCAACAATTTGCACTTACTCCAATAATTGGTCAGCTTGGCCTCTAATTTTCATCTGTTTTAATCTGCTTCCTATTATGGAGTTCATGTTCTATTCTATATAGCATATGCTTTCTTTTTACTCATATTTACTGTCTGTATGCATGCATACATGTATGCCCGTGCATGTATCTTAGAAATCTACAAGTTTATATTCCTTACTGCGATTCTTGATAGATAATGTTTGTGGGCAATATGCAAAGTTTATAGCTGTTTCTGTGAAATGAAGCAATGGTTTTTCATTTGATTTTCTTCACCAGATAAGCTATGCCCACTTTGTGTTTGATGGATGGTGTCAATCAAATTTATGTTTGACAGATATTGGCTTTTCATGAATTTTTTTTTTTTTTTTTTTGAACTTCCATATTTGGTGTTGAATGTCGTTCTTGAATAAGGAGGCAGAAAAAGTTCATATCTCAGAATCATAGGTTATAAGTTTATATATATATATATATATATATATATATATATATATATATATATATATATATATACACAACAAGCTTGGCCACCTCAGAATTCTTAAAAGCATAAATTATATTGAGTTAATGCCGCATGAAGTCCTCCGAGTATAGTGGTCTTGCCACGTTAAGTCCTAAACTTTCAAATTGACCATCTGTGGTCATTCGACTTTCAAATTTAGCCATTCGTGGTCCGAGTTAACCACCCATGGTCCTTCAACTTTCAAAATTTAACCAGCCGTGGTCCTCTTGAAAGGACCATGGTTGGTTAAAATTTAATAGTTGAAGGACCATGGGTGGTTAACTTGGACCACGAATGGTTAAATTTGAAAATCGAAGGACCACGGATGGTTAATTTGAAAGTTTAGGACGAAACGTGGCAAAACCACTATACTCGGAGGACCTTAGATGGTATTAACTCAAATTATATTTGCAATTTGCAACAGAACATTTGGTCTCCTACAGTGTCCCTTTTCATGGAACTGTGGAAGCATATTTCTGAGTTGATATATGCTTATTCTGACTTATTGATTCTCACTCATATCTTATTTTAGAAGACCTACTTTCCTTTCTTGCTATATACATGCTAAAGGGCAGTTTTGCAACAACTTATTTTTTCTAGACTTCATGTCTTTCCATTGATATGAATTTCTTATCTTAACCTATAAACAAGCATGGGATAGTCCATTGGTGCAATAAAGTAGAAGCTCAAGTTTATATAAGTGATCATAGTGGGAACCTGATTAATTTAGATATATCGTTACAAACTGAGATTTCTATGATAAAAGTTAGCATCTATGTTGTAGCTCGTGTTTACTAAGTTTATAATTATGTTGTTTAGGTTGGGTAGATGGTTTCATATGAAGCCATGAACATGAAGATGAGTTCTCCAGTAACTCAATTTGGGCCTGCAGGAAGGATGGGCATATATGAGCAGTTTCACCAGATGAGTGTTTGGGAGGATACACTTAGAAGTGATATCATCCCTTGCTCTGGTGATTGTATGGTCACACAGGCAGATGACAAGGTAAACAATGAAGTCTTCTCTTCAATTAAGCAGTCAAATATATGGTTTTTTTCACCTCCATGACTTAATTCATTTCTTTCGTAATTTGGACATTATAGTCCGAGTACATGTCTAATGAATCAGTGGTACCCTCTGGATCGGGAGACAACCAGGGCGATAATCAGGCACATCAAGCAGGAAAGGGCATTGCAGATAAGGTGATAAGCATACCCTCTCTCTCTCTCTCTCTAATGGCTAAATGAGCATTAAATGAACAAGAATATCTTTGATGTGAAAAAGAAAACCAAGTCTATTTCTATTTCAAAGACAGGCACAAAGGCGTTTAGCACAAAACCGTGAAGCTGCAAGAAAAAGTCGTCTGCGAAAGAAGGTAATAAACAAATGCTGCTAAAAAGGTTGTTTGCCAATTTCAGATAATCCCCCAAGTTCTCGTCTTCTCATTGTTGATTACTTTCTAAAATTTCTCTTAGGCTTATATTCAGCAATTGGAAATGAGCCGTTTGAAGCTAGCACAACTCGAACTGGAGATTGAGAAAACCAGACATCAGGTAAGGTTTGCATACCTCTTTCTCAAAGATTATACATCTGCATATTATATTGACCAAGAAATATCATTTGCAGGGAGTATATATGTTAGGTCCCACTACCAAAATGGGAATGTATGGGACAATAAATCCAGGTAAGGCTCATTTTATCACCTTTATGATTATCTCTCTGTGACCTCCCTCAAGTGAAACTGAAATTTCTTGCTCTGAAGTCTAACTAACCCCTCTAGTTTATGTGCAGGAATTGTTGCGTTTGAGATGGAATATGCGCACTGGGTCGAAGAACAGCAAAAGAAAATTTCAGAACTCAGAAGCATTTTGCTGTCTAACACAAGTAGTGATGTGGAGCTCCAGTTGGTAATTGAGAATGTCTTAAACCACTATTATGAACTCTTCCGGATGAGAGCTGAAGTTGCCAAAGCTGATGTCTTCTACTTATTATCTGGGATGTGGAGAACTTCGCTAGAGCGCTTCTTCCTCTGGATTGGAGGTTTCCGTCCATCAGAACTGATAAATGTAATCCCTTGGCCACTGCCCTTGAAACATAAAAACGATAAACATATAAATAAGACACAATTTCTTCGGCTTCTTCTGTTTGCAGGCAGTAATGCCACAGCTTGAGCCCTTGGCAGATGAACAACTCTTCAATGTTTGTAGCCTGAGAGACTGTTGCCAGCAGGCTGAGGAGGCTCTCACACAAGGAATGGATAAACTACAGCAGAGTCTGGCCCAAAGCATGGCTTCTATGAGCACCGACGCAGTAATTTATGGTTCTCAGATGTCTTCTGCTATGGAGAAATTAGAGTCAATAGAAAGCTTTGTCAACCAGGTACAACATCACTCTTTTATCTTCACAACCTTGAATATATATACCACATTGTTATCTCCAAAGTTCACCACATAGGAATGGAGGCTGGGTAGTACAAACTTGTAGTCTACTTTTCTTACTTTAGTTCACTTTTCTATGTTTTCTGTCGGGAGGAGGCCAGTGAAGGGCCAAATCTAGCAATTGGTGGCTAGGAGATTATTAGGCAGAGGCCAGGCCCAAGTCCAACACCCTGTCTCTCGAAAATGTGATGGTGGTATAGAAGGAAGTAAAGTTGTTGTGAACTATAGCTTTTGGCATAGTGGTAAGTGTTTGATCTTAACAACTGGTATCAGAGCCAGGTCACGGGTTCAAGTGGCAGGTGCTGGGAGGGGGAATTGTTGGGCGGAGGCAAGTGAATGGGAGGGGGAATTGTTGGGCGCCTGGTCGGAGGCCAGTGAATGGGAGGGGAATTGTTGGGCAGAGGCCAAGGGCTAAGTCCAGCAATTGGTGGCGCACTATAACTTTTTGCGTAGTAGTAAGCGTTTGATCCTGACATTTTTCCTCCTGTGTTTGAAATACTACAGGCAGATAACCTGCGCAAGCAGACTTTGCAGCAGATGTCGAGTATTCTTACAACCCACCAAGCAGCCAGGGGTCTGCTTGCATTTGGGGAGTACTTCCAACGCCTTCATGCCTTAAGCTCTCTCTGGGCTGCTCGCCCTCGAGAAATGGACTAGTCGTCTATTGTAGTTTGCATGCCGATAGTCATAGGTTATCTTGGCTGCTAGCTGCTGGTAATGCATGATGATATGTGAATACTGAGTAGAAATTAAGAATGTAAAATATTAATCTGTTAGATGGGATCTGGATTTTTGTGAAATATATATGTTCAAAGACAACATTTGAAGCCCAAAAATTGTGTATACAATATGTTAAAATGCTCTTTGTTTAGCTCTACATTACAATATATGTTGCGTCAGTTGAAGGTTTAGAGATCAGCACTAGCCAAAAGCCTAGCTGATGTATAAAATGATATTCATGCAATGGATCTTCACATATAATTGTTGGAGATCTTGAAATATTCCTTTATGAGGTATGGTCTTGAAGTTCTCATTTGTTCAATTCTTGTGCTTATGCCCATTATTTTGGCCATAAAATGCCTTGTTTGGTTCTGTAGGATTTTTTTTTTTTTTTTAAATGAGCTCATATAATTCTCTTTTGAAGCAGTCACACTTCTTTATCTCATAAATGATTCTTTCGAAGAGTATTTTGCATATATACTCTACTTATGTCAACTAACACTTAAAAATCAATACAACACGTACGCTAACCTAGCAATATACGGGCCTCACTTTTTCAACTAGCTAGGAGTGGATAAGAGTTCAAGAGCCCCACGGTGACCACATTTCATTCTATAATTTAGATGACCCTTTTGAATCTAGGTGCCAACTAGGTTGAGAATCAACAATAGAACTTTAATCCCAGGGTTTTAGTCTAATTCCTCATGACAACACTGCTGGAAATCAGCAATTTTTTGACCATCAGAAAGTGGTCGGAAATCGCCAAAATCTTATCGGAAAGCAATGTTCTGACCACATTTTCGACCACTTTTAGAATCCGCAAAAACCCTTGTCGGTATTTCCATCCACCCCATGTAGCGATCGAAAATACCGGCCACAAAAATAATGGTGTCAAAAACATTTGCAGCATGGGAAAGTACGAAAGTTGGCAACGAGATTATTTCCGACCACCAGTGTTCGAAAAACGCACTCCGTGTAATTACGAAGGACGTTTTGTGGACGAAAGTCCGACCACTAGGTGGTCAAAAATCTTGACTCCGTAATTATACAAAGTAAATTTCCGACCACCAAGTGTCAAAAGTAATTTTTCATTTCACCACTTTATTAATTTAACTTATATTATCTACCTTGCAATAGTAATTTTAATACAAATAATACTTTTATAACAATGTAGCATTACCAAAAAATAGCAATTTTAATTGCATGTAAAGGTTATTTAACTTCACATTTCAAAAAGTAGTAGCTACTTTATATTTCAAAAAGTAGTAACTAATTTACAATTCTAAATATTTCTACATTTATGTCTACAAATAGCATCACAAATTCCAACCAGTACTTGGTCAAAAATTGAAGTATTGAGATTACGATGAAGATTGTGATGAATCATCATTCACGTTAAGATTATCTAGCCCAACACCACTACTTTGATTGCTATAAGCTGTAGGAGCAACAGATTGTAACAACTCCGGATGTGCACTACATATAACTTGGAACAACTCCATAATCTTCTTATTTTGCTCTAAAAGCTCTTTGTGGGTTTGCTCTAATTGTTTAATTCTTTCCTCACAAGCTGCATGTGAGGATGATTCTCCATATCTCGACTTCCTCTGCCTGGCCACCTTGGGGAAGTAGTGTTGGGTATCTGATCCAAACCGAAACACATAATCTCCTTTCTTAAGACCACCTGCTGCCTCATACCAAGCAGTTGCTTGTTCAAGTTTTGGTTGAGTTTGCTGCATTTGACTCACAGTTTCCTATATTGACATTTGACAGAATTTTTTAAAACTCATATATTATTGAATGTTCACTAATAAGAAAGCAAGTGTAGATGAATCAGAAAATTTCAGCAACCAACTATGATTAGGTATTCTCAACTAAAGAGATTTAAGTAATTTGAACAATGTTGCATCTTTCTGAAATAGAGTATCTCAAAATTAACTCATGAAATGATGTCTCTAAAAGCAACACAGCTTATATACAGAAACAAAGAAATGTGCAAAGGTTAAAACACCTAGCAGTGAACACATAATGAGATTGGTTTCTTTTAATTGACAAGAGTTCACTTAGTCCCTTATTGTGCAAAGGTTAAAACCTAGCAGTGAACCACACTTCAATACTTAACTAGTAGCTTATAATGGTCAATGGTAACCAAAGTTAGATTATAGAATTGAGATTCTTACCATGACTTGTTGAGCTTTTTTGCACACAAAGGCATCGGTGTTTTTGTTTTTGCGTTTGTGTGTGGCTTGAAACAAAACTGCATGTGATGGCTCCTCTCCGAGCTTTTCTTTCTATCCAACAACAATAAACCAAACATTAATATTGTAAAACTTTAAACTGTATTTAAACATTAATTATTAAAAGACTTACTAATCTTCGCCTATGCTCAGTCATCGGGATTGAACCACCCGTGTGCAGCGATGGTCCCAAGGATTCAAAAGAACTAAATTGGCTTACAAACTTAGCTCAGTTAGTTGCATTACAAGGGAGGCAGCATTTATCAAGCATATTATGATAGTACAATATGACTACGGAGTGCACATAAATCAAACTACAAAATTACCTAAACAGACTACCAGCAAATTAACCAAATTCCATATGAAAAAAAGCTTCAAGACCCACTAATTTAACAAGTCAGTCAATAAAATTAGTCTGCAACAGAGTTGATCAGTGACTTTTTGAAACTAGTTGAGCTCTGCACACAACTTCTTATCAAAATAATATTTAGTTGTACACTGAACATTTCACACTAAAAAAAAAAAATTAAAAATACAAACGAACTCTATATTAACCAAAAAAATTTAAACCCTAACATTCAGAAGCACATAGAAATTAGCACACAAAAATTTTAGCAGCCACCATATTAATCAGAAGCACACAACTTAATAATCAACACTTATTCATAAATCACCAAGAAATTAGCAAAAAGGCCAAGTGAGGGCGGAAGGAGGAAGGAACATGAATAACTTACTTCAATGGCTTGTTGCTGGTGAAATGAGGAGTGTCGTTGCCGACTTTCCGGTGCGTCGTCGAGTGAGGCGGAATGAGGAGCTGCCGGTGCGTGGTCGAGTGGGGCAGAGTGAAGGTCTGAAGGAGTAACGAGGGAGGAGGGAGGAGTGAAATGTTGGGGCAGACTGCAGAGTGATTAAGAGGCCGGCCATTTACATTTTTTTTTTTTTTTTTTAGCTTAAAGGTTTTAGGGGCGTTTGGTTCACGAAATGTTATATTACCTCAAGAAATGTTAGATTGTTGGAAATATTAGATTATTAGGAATGTTTGATTCATGTGTTTGGTTTCAAATTGAGGTATATAATATAATGGTTGAAGAGTTATTTTTTTTTATGGTTGATGATTATTTTTATTTTAATACTTTTAATCTATTTTTATGTATTTTAATAAATTTAAAATTAAAATAAATAAATAAGACAATGGTAAAATATAGAAATAAACGATTTAAAATTAATTAACTAATAGTTTGAATAATAATTAACTTAAAAAATTAATACTAAGTGGCTTGTAGTCTAATGGTATTGGGTTGCTTCTTTAAGTGGGAGATGTAAGGTTTGAACCTCAATTGAGGCAATAGTGTGTATATATATAGGGTATCCCCCTTCTTTTATAATAAAAAAAAACTTAAGCAATGAATTAAAATGACAAAATTAGCAAATAACCTCACATCTCCTTGCAATGAGGTTATATTACATTCCCACACAAATATAACATTGGTTATCTTATATAACCTGAACCAAACGTCTCCTTAATGTATTAATTATATCAAAGTAAAAGTTCTTAAACAAATAAAAACACATATCAAGCACTAATTAAAATAGACATTCAAATTATTTAAATTTTAAATCTAAATTAAAAATCACCCTCATCATTTTCGAATTCATCATTATCATTGTCATTTTCTTCAAATTTTTCACAATCATCTTCTTCTGAATCTTCAGTTTGGACACCTTGGTTGGACCATTGATTTTCACTTTGAGGTAATTTCACTTCATTCATTTGTAATGATTCATGCACTAACTCATGCATGTCATCTTGAATACTTTGATCACATCCATATGTAGGCAAGAGTGTGCTATCCTGTAAATATGTGTAACTAGAGCTATAGGAACTGTCAATAGCTCTTCTAGGGCGTACATTCAACACTACCCACCAATTCATTTTCTCTAGGGATGGCAATGTGCCCCGTCCCCGACAGGGATCCCCAATCCCCGCCCCGAAGGGGACGGGAATAAGGAAAATTTTCGGAGAACGGGGACGGGGACACCCCTCCCCGCCCCGCCCTGTCCCCGATTAATTTTTATAATTAAATAGATATATAATTAAATAAATAAAGATATATATATATATATATATATATATATATATATATATATATATATATATATATATATATATATATATATATATAAAATTTAGGTTTTATTTTTAAAATTTAAAATTTTAACTAAGAGTTGACGGGGATGGGGAATCCCCGTCCCCGCCTAATTCCCCGCGGGGACGGGGATGGGGACTATTTTCAATTCCCCGCCGGGGATGGGGACGGGGACGGGGATGGGGATTCGGGGACGGGGATGGGGAGTATACTCCCCGCCCCCGCCCCCATCCCGTTGCCATCCCTAATTTTCTCCCTTATACCTCGTGGGTATGGAATATAACACACCTGACATGCACTTTGTGCAATGATAAAATGATCATACTTCCTATATCGTTTATTGTAGTGCACATCAACGATACCATATTCAGAATTGAATCGTGACCCAATATTCAGTGTTGGGTCAAACCACTCACACTTAAAGAGAACAACCTTTTTAATTGGAACATTTGGGTACTCAACCTCAACAACCTCTTGCAACATGCCAAAAAAAAAAATTGATTCAAATTGTGCTAAACCACTGCCCTTAATATACACTCCATAGTTAGAACTTAGAAATCGACTTTCTACAGCAATATGCTTCAGTCTGAAACTTGAACCCATTAACAACATACCCAGTGTATGTGCTAACCTCCATTATCGGTCCAAATGTCAAATCAATGAGTGATTGGTTACACACATTGTTCATTGGGTTACATACCTAAAAATAAATATAAAGAAAATGTCATATAAGAACAAATATTGTTAATAACGAATCAAGAATGGCAAAGCACATTACATCTTACGTATTCTTTAAACCAATGTGCAAAATTCCTTTCGATTTCATTCTCTACATCTTGATCAGTACAACCAGGATTGTGGCGTCGTAAACCATTTGAAACCAAAAGTAGGGCACACATACCTTAAAATAGGTTGAACCTCCTCATAATTCAGTAACACATATTGATGAGCGGCGAAATGTTCTTCTGCACTCAAATATCTTATATTTCTCTTGCCCATCGACCGATCTGGTTGATTAAATATTGACAAAGTAATTGACAAGTTAGGATCAATGCCGCCATCATTTAGGTTACGACCTATCCTTGTTCTTCTACACTGCACATCATCGTCAAAATAAAAATGATGCAAAGTGTGCTGACTCTTCAAGCATATATGCATCATCAATTGAACCTTCAACATAACTCTTATTTTTCATTTTGAACTTCAAGTGATTGAGGAATCTTTTAAATTGACACATCCAACGATATTGTACTGGGTCACCTAAACGTGCTTCATAGAGAAAATGGACACATAAGTGTTCCATGCAGTCAAACAATGCTAGAGGGAAAAAATGTTACAACTTATATAACGTTAACACAATCGAGTTTTCCATTTCACATATTTTGTCTACACATAAAAAAGTAGAGCAAAGATTTTGGAAAAATTCACTTAAAATAAAAAATTTGTAAAATGAGGGAAGGGATCCTATAATTTTATAAGAGAAGTGAAGGTATTTAAGAAATTTGATAATTTGCTTTCAAAATGTCAAAGTGAAAACTTAATCAAAGTAGCTTTCCAAAATCATCTTTTTAGTCGAGAAAATTTATCTTAAAGGGTGATTATCCTGTTAGACCGTCTCATTGATTCTTATTTATTATTATATATTTTTTTTTTTTTGAAATACATTGATTCTTATTTATGAGACGGATTGAATCAAGTAATAATTAACAAATATAATACTAATCAATTTTGTTACTTATAAGAAAAAGTATTTTTGATGAAAAATGTAATACTTTTTTTTTTTTGCTTAGACATAGATGAAAAATGTAATACATTTAAATCAAAATGTAATATTTAAATCAAGACATTGTGATCTAATGACACCCGAATTGAACTCCCATATGAGAGGTTGTGAGTTCGAGCCTCAGTCATCTCAATTACTTATGAGAGAAAATGTGATACTTTTGATAAAAAAATATAATATATTTAAATCAAAATGTAATATTAGGGATTCAAGAGTTACTTATTATGAAAAAATTTGTAATATTTATGAAAAAAAGTATAATACTTATAAAAAACTCAACTCGTCTCACAAGTTTAACGCTATTTCAAAATGTCATGTCATTTACCAAAGAAGGTCAATGACTTGACTAATTTACAAACTTTCTATCCTTGGCCCAAAACAATTCCAAGTTGTTCTATATAAGTTTCTTCATCTAACTCATTCAATTATGATAACACATACTATGTATCATTTTAATATAATTTATTATCAAACTGAGTATCAAACTAATCATGACCTTTATATTGGTTGTAGCCTTTAATTACAATGAAATCATCTAGTTTCATCTTCCGTCTAAGGAAGAGATCCAAAGGTTTGTATCCCAAAGATTAACTAATTCTAATGTATATGATTATGTAAAATAGAATTGACTTCACTTTGTATTTCCTCTTACCACATTGCTAATTTTCGAACAAACTTATTAAAAAATATAGTTCATTTTCTAATAAATAAGTTAAAATATTTTATTTATATTCTAAAAAAATAAGTCGTTTTTTTTTTTTTTTAGCTTGGATTCATGTCCAAACCTACCACTTTCGTTATACATAGTTTTGTCAAACATTTGTTTCAACAAACTTGACCCTTCATTACACAAACAAATCTTTAAAGAGCAATGCATTTCTCAATTCAATTATTGTATTCTCATGTATATTTGGGTATACATAGTAAGGCAAAAGGTAAAATATAATAGGTAAAAGATAAAATGAAAAGATGGGAGTAATATATTATATTATATATAATATAAAGACAATAAAATAAAATAAACAAGAACTAATTGAAGTGACAGATCAGTCCCTTCCGCAGAAAGGAAGTGTCCCTTACAAATGTGAAATTATTATTTCATGCAATGCAAATAATCTACTGCAGCCTTCCTTTTATTCTTATTCTTTTGGGGTATGGGGTGGTGGTTCTGCAGTTTTGTTTAGGAATAAAGGACTGGTAACAAAACGAAATGTTCCCAAGTTCTCAACCCAGAGTAGTTGATGAAAAGCACCTGTCAAATTGCAGCGCAAATCGGTTACTTGCAGGCAATTATGCTGAAGAAGAGGCTGTTATATACTCCGAATGCCTTTCCACAATGAGCTTGATCAGAGGATTCTCTACATCAGCCCCAGCCTCGGATTTCTCTCTTCTAACACTTATCTTATCATTCAGTAACACAACTATGACTTCCTCCTTACGAGTTAAGAGCTCATTAGCTACCACCATATGCATTCCGTACTTCTTAAGAGCCATACCGGCCTTCTCCAACAGGATATCTTTGTCAGTTTCAAGCTGTCATGTAGGAAATGAGAGAAACTCACTAAACATCTGGCCGGGTTTTACATAATACCATGAGTACATGAAATGATGAAAATCCACATATTTAAATCATATAAATATCATACCCAAGTAACCCATAATTTCTCATAAAATGAATTTACAAATCTTACAGATGTCCATTTCCAATACATTTCAGTGTGCTTTGACTGACTCATACTAGACTAATATATGGCTCACAATGTGATTATATTTTGACTTGAGCTCTAATGCTTCTCAGTTTAACTTAAGAAAATTTGAATTATATATGAATAAATTACACATTAAGTATTATTCATTTATTCCAACAATCACAGAGAAAATTTAAATATATGTTTTAAAATATTGGTCAAAATAAGTTGGCATTGATGCTCGAGAAAAGATACTGAAATTCTACAGAAGCAAAGTTATTAAAGAACTGACCTTAAAAGATATGCAGAAAGCCAATGGTGCCCACTCAGTTCTGACCACTGAAAGCATCTTCGGTACTTGAGCAAGCTGCATGTCTAAAGGACCAGATCCAGACTGGATCTTATGCATTGTCTGTAAAACAAGAAATAATAGTTAACAAAGAGCTGAAGAACATGGGACAAAGAAAGAAAATGAATGAGATTTGGGTGAGGAAAAATAGAAGAAATGAACTGGAATGCATAATTTAACAGGAGAGCCTTTATGCAGGTTATATCTACGTCAACATTTGGGTGATGAGTAAAGGAGAGAATGAATGCGTAATGCAGCTTATGCAATTCATCTAGCCCCATTGATAATTCAAATGAGTTATGCCTTTTCTAGAGTTATTCTACTGAAATGAGCTGATTCACTTATTTTGAAGAGTAAGAATCCCCCACCCATACTCTCTTCTCCTTCAGGCATGATACAGAGTTGATGTAAATATGTAATCTGTGAAACATTGTAATCAAGTAACTTCTAAAGAGGAGTAAAATTCCCATTTTGACACTTTGTATCCACAAAAAAGTGGGTTTACTTTGCCATATTTTACTACCCTCATAACACCCGATCCTTGCACTACATAGTATAGCTGAGTTAAGCCCAATTTAGATAGACACGCACAACTTATTCTACACTTCCAATGATGAATAAAGCAATCAATTGAGAAATAGAGATCATTTCAAGATAACAAGTCAGTACCATGCTTTCCCAGGGAACGTAAAAGTCAGAAACTGCAGCAGCAAGATAAAACATAGCACTTGGACCAACTCTTCTGAGCAATAAAGCAACCAGCTGCAACATCTGCCCATGATACAAATAGAATTTAATAATCTTATGTGTGTACTGAAATATCACAGAAGCCATGCTATATGAGATTATGAAAATTAATATTCTTAAATAATTACAGAAAGAAAGTTCTTGGAAGTCTTCTGTTAAATTAAGATTCACTCTCTGCTATTCTATTCCAACCTGTAGATACTCAAAAATTGTTGTGAATGGGAGTTTCAGAAGAGAGCCACCAGCCACTGCCTGCAACAATCAATTTGTATGTATTGAAACATGATACTACATAATATGTAACAGTAAGAGCAATTAAAGATTATTCTTACAGCCTGATGTTCAGTAATTGCTCTTTTCACCACATCAGCAGATTTCTGATCCACTGAAACATAGAACAAGAGTCAGTTTTGTCTTCTGGGAAAAATAATTTAATACTTTACAATAAAAGTACTATTAAGATACATGGTCAAGTGGTCAACCACATTTAGATCAAAGCTACCTTCCCAATACTTTGACAAGTAAATATGGGGAAAATGAAAATCTACTAGAAAAACTACATCTTTGTATAAATAAATGCAATGAAAGACTTTCAAAAAGAAACGCAATGAAAGAAGGATTATTCATATCAAGAAAAACATCTGTTGAATGTACAAGTGTACAATTTACTCATCCATCTAAAACACTTCTCAGCTTTTCTTTTTAAAAATAGTGGCAGAGATATGTTATGCAGTAAGTTAAGGTCTGTACGGACTGTATCATACTATCGGAGTCCTTCAAATGCTGTAAAAAGTGTGAAAGTCAGTTGAAGTATATGTACCAATGTAGATTTAAATCTTGAAATAAAATTTCTAGAATTACAAACCTTGAAGGTTTGACCCGTTGTTATATGTTAAGCATTCAAGCAATGCATTTTCTGGAAGATCTCTACAAAATGGTTGGCAGGTACCCCTGCATAGAGTTCAAATAGTATTTAGTGTGCTAACGCAGATCAATATGATATTTTACAGTCAAAAATATAACTAAATGAATCAAGAGATATGAATTATAGCAGTAACATTCACACCTCCGGTAGAGAAATATGACAGAATAACCAGACTTCAAAAAGTATCTGCAGTTTCATTTTACATGTAAATGTCAATATAGAACTGTATACTCAAGTGTTTCTAGTGAAATAAATATGGCAATATCATGTACTATACTCTGTAGAAGCAGCTCCTCTGTGACCTGAGCTGAAATTATCAATGTATCGAACGCACCGCTTCTCTAATGGTACAGTAGTACCACCAGAAGTAACACACACTATCCTATTTGCTTTTCCATCTCCTAAAACAGAGATCAAAATGCAAGTGAAAATGGTGTCCGTGCATCAGCCAGGCTATCAAAAGTGAGAAAAAGTAGGCTTGCCTGAAGTTGAAAAATTCCTTTGAATAAATTCATTCAACTTGGCCTTGATATCAGCAGCATCCTGAAGTGGAGGAGCTGAGTCAAAGAATTCCTTGATTTTGGGATCTGATGCTACATATAATTCTTCAATATGGTTTGCAGCAGCCATCAAATTCTCACTAGTGAAATTTATTGAATAATAAATAAAACAAAACCTTAGTTTAATAGAATGTATAAAACAAGAAATTTTATGAAATACAAAACTCTACTCAATGTGAAGTCAAATGATCAACCTAAATAGTACAATATCAACCCCGAATAGACTAGAAATACAACAGAAGAACAATTTAAGCACATTTACATATGTAGCATAAAATAAAGAAAATAAAATTGATGATAGAAAAATGACATTGAAGATTTGAGCAATCAAAGATTATCATCTTGCCCACATCCTTTTACTTTTGATTCCTTCCAATTTACAATCATAAGCAATTAGAAACCTTGATGCCAAATAGGTATAAAAGTATTGTACAAACTATGGAGTACAGGTTGCAGAAGGAAAGAATAGCTACACAAAGGCAACGAGAAATCATGCCATAATTTAAAAAATGTATGCTAAAAAGATTATAAAACAAACAAAAGCTATGGACAGTTTGTGTATCAATTACAATCTCATAAATAATTGTTGAATCAAGAAAAGGCTTCACACGTGGAAATAAGCATACATAACCAAGAAGAAATGTCCAGATCACTGAGCACATACCTAAGCCAAAGGAGAACAAATTGCAAAAAAAAATAAAATGAAGGAATTACAGAGTAACAACTGTTGCCAATTGCTATAGGCTTAACATCCTACTCTAATCTAACTAGTTATAAGCATTGATCACAATATGTTAGCCGAGAGTTCAAAAAAGCATACTTTTTTCTCTGAATGAGTGCAGGGGAAAACATGGGTTATTGAAGTCAGAGGTGACCATTTTTTATGAAGTTTTATTGTTTTAGACTCTGAGTAGCACCATACATGAAGTAGATTATGATCTCAAAATGGACGTGGGGGGAAAAGTGTGTCCCACATTAAATAAAGGAATAATGATGAGAGGGCCAAAAAATTTACCTAGACAAAAAAAAAAAAAAAAAAAAAAGACAAACATGGCAGCATCTCCATGGGTGAAATGTTGCTATGGGTGAGAACTGTAGAACTATTTACATTAAAAATACAAAAAGAAAAACATAAAAAGAATACAATATTAATGGAGTGGACAAAATCATGTAAAAAACATCAATTGTAAATGCCCTTTTCTAAGAAGGCATTTCTCAAGGTGTCTTGATCAGCTATTGATAATGCAGACGATCAGTTAAACAGAATAGAACATTAATTTATTCACAATTATTGTGACTGATCCTGAAAAAAGAACGTGTAATAATCAAATCCAATAGTGAAGGCATACCCACAATCCACAATAAGGAACTATATTGTACAGAGTAAACCAGTACTCCAGTGCAGCAAACAAAAAAAAGCACACACACAAATACATAACCTTAGGGGGCTGTTAAAGTGAATTTGATGTGTTTGGTACATGATGGAAAATGCTAATTAAAATCCTGAGAAAATAACTTCACTCTGTTTGGATGCATGTTACTTTCTTAGGAATCTCATTAGTTTCCCAATTTTCCTTCATGATATATATATCTGTCTCTAATTTATGTACATCTAGCCTCTAAATAGATCAGATATATTTAATTCAGTTTCCACTTTCCTAATATGTGTGATTGCATCATTCAAGCTAATAGAAGGTCCAAACACAATAAGCATTAAACTCATTCACATTACAATTTTAGTTATGGATTCTCAGAACAAAGCCCATAGATCTGCTTCTTAGTTTCAACAACTGAGGCTTTGTATGCAGGACACCAAACTTGATCTGAAAGCAAATGCATTGCCAACTTGGAACATCTCATTTGCACATGTTCTTAGTACTACTTCACTTCACCACAACTTTTGCAAGCACTTATTAGCCAATGTCTTAAATAAACTATAAACATGAGTAACATAAATATTACTAGCACACAATCTTGTGAGTTGTGGCCTCAAACACAAATTCCCTTGCCACTTACAGGCCAGGACCAGCCAGTGGAGCAATTTATTCAGCCCATCACTTAACCAACCATCCCCAACCCATCACACTCAAGGAGCTGTGACCCATGTATGATCAAGAAAGAAAAGTATACACACAACGAGCTTGGAAGAGACTATGCAAATGGAGTATATGTTCCATCAAACAATTTGTCGAACACCAGGCATGCATGTACGCATACGATGCTCCGTCATGATATACAACAAATTAATAACGGGAGTTGGGAAGATAGGTAGAAGATTACCCAGACGGCGGCGATTAGGTGGATGGCGGCACTAGTCTACAACAATTGACAGTGACGGTGGCGCTGGCTTGCAAGAATGGAAGATTGCGCTGCGTGGTGCCCAGCCAGATATGGAGGAGCTGAGAGATTTTTGAGATTATATAAGCAAATATTGTTGGTCTTGGGAAAGAGCCAAAGAGGAGGAAAGGATTAGTTGAAGACTGAAAGTCAGATTTGGATGACCAAAAGGTCGCATTTCTGTTGTGATTTTTTATTTTAATTGAAATAGCAATCGCTAGAGCTATACGCTAGTAGACTAAGAGCATCCTTAGAGCATCATAATAGTGAGGATAATTTATGATTTTTGACGAATTTTTTTAAGTATGATTAGAAAAGAGTATGTGGGTTGGAGGAAAAAAAAACAAAGAAAAAAAATAAAACTGATTAAAAAAAATAATATATATATATATATAGAATTACATTCAGGTAAAAACACATCTTAAAATACAAACATGTGGACTAATCTGGGCTATTGGATTTTGCATTTCGATGGCTGGGATTCCAGCGTGTAGTGTAGTGTTATTTTAAGGTGTT
The DNA here is from genome assembly GCF_001879475.1 of Ipomoea nil. Lineage (NCBI taxonomy): Eukaryota > Viridiplantae > Streptophyta > Magnoliopsida > Solanales > Convolvulaceae > Ipomoea > Ipomoea nil. Next base: position 3,738,150 of record NW_017618711.1, read on the forward strand.
TTTATGTTAAGCGGGGTAGATCTGGTATTTTACTAGTCTTGAAACCTAGTCAGACTAGTGTTCAATTTCACGCGCACTACCGGGGTTTTCCTATTCTCTCGTTTGTTTTCTCTTTGTGCGTAGGGAGGGTGGCGACGTGCTCCGCGAATCGTGTAGGCTTGACTCCTTTGTTCCTTCGTTCTTCAATTCCACATAGCGATGGTTGACCGCAGCACACTGAAGAGGAGGGGATCAAGGTTAGTTCTCTGTGTTTAATCCGTTTTTTTTTTTTTTTTTTTTTGGGTTTTGTTTTTTCTGCGTTTTGTGCGTTCAACGTGGGGGGTTTTGTTGGTTCTTGGAGTGTGGGTATGGGGTCGGGGGTGTTAGGTTGTATGGTTGTCGTTTTCTCGTTGTTGGCATGTATTTGCTAAGCCATTTTTGTTCTCTGTGTGTGATTGGCGGTGGATGGGATGCCCAATTTGAGTTTAATTTCTTGATCTAGGGTTTTTTTAACACCATTTTTTTTGTGAAATTGTGTGTAGTTTATGGGTTTGTGGGTGCGTTTTGATTTAGGTGTTTCAATTTTTTTAGATCCGTTTTGCTATTTGTGTATCATATAGTTATATGAGAATCTGTTTATAGTTTGGTAAGAGAGATATAGCTTCATGTAGATCACGTAACAGAGTCATTAAAATAGAGCAGGAACACTGTAAGAGGATGCACATGTGGAAAGATGATTGAACTGCACACAAAGTAATGAGAAATTTGGAATGCTTCCTCTTTTTTTGGGAACTAGTAAAATATTCATCATTGTTATTGGGAGCTAAAGCATTCATTTTTAATACCAAAAGACAAAACCAGTATATGCCCTCAACCTACCATTTAGAGAAGAATTTACTGTTACACCAGGGGGTGTTGAAACTATTTTATGCTCAGAAACTCTAAAAAGTTCATCCAAAAATCTGTATTAAAAAAATGCATTTTAAGAAATGTAGCACACCTTACCCAAATGCAACTATCAGTGTTACCCGACTGACAAAGTTTTTTGCATATCCGCCTAATGTGCCCCATGTGTCCCTTCTGAGGTGCTTGTTTTCCAGCAACAGGTTTAGTATGCTGGACCAATAATGATAACAAATGAATTGTCAGCAAAATGGAGTGTCGGAGAATGTGTAATGGTGTGTGCATTACATATATAATTGGTATTGTGTTTATTCATTAAATCTTTTTGTAATGCGTTTGTCTCGTTCTGTGAGTTATTTTTGCTAGTGGTTAGCTGTATTTTTCGTTTTTTTTTGTTGTTGTTGCAGCTAAAAAATCAAAGAGCCACCCATTCAGATGTTGGCCCTTCTGGGGTTTCTGATGATGATAGTGACTTTTGTGTCGCCTACTTGCGCGTTCCTTTCTAGATTGCACAAGAACCTCTGTGGGATGCCCCTGATTATGAACTATTCGGGGAGGAGGATGCTATGTATCCTCGGGCGAAGATGAGGGCACAGACTGTCATAGTGGTAAACACGTTGAAGGATTTGAGTAATCTGCAAAAGGCTGACATTTGTGATCTTGGTTTTGGTGCTTTGCTTGGAGTTCGATGTTGAGGAGGTTTCACCGTGCCTTCTACAAAAGCTTTTCTTTTTTATTTTTGTGAACACTATAGTCGTTTTAGAGTCAACTCGGGGGATATTTATCTAGCTTCCGTTTTTTGCTGATAGTAGTCAGTTTCTCCCACTTTGTTTGGTTTGTTTTTTTTTTTGCTGGTCCACCTCTCGGTGCACACCAGGCGTAAAAAACACATCCAGGCACACATTTTTGTGTATTTGTTATCCAAATGTATTTTGTTATACAATGTTCATGGTGTGCTTTGCGTTTGACGTGTGATTGCAGCTGAAAGAGGTTTGTGATTTTAGTATGTGTGCACATACTGGTTAGTATGTGTGCACTCTAGTCCCTTTGTTGGTGTGCACACAGTTGCTAAATTCCTTCCACTTTATGAACTCATATTCATACGAATTAGACCTGCGTGTGTGCACCCTAGTATATGAGTGTGTGATCCCTACTTATTAATTATTGCACCATTTTTGGGCTTTATTTAGTTGTGGGTCGTAATTCGTTTGGTGCTCGCGTGCGTATTGGTATTGCCATGTGTGCATTCGTCCATATTTAATTGTGCATATTGGTGTTGGACTATGTGAGCGGTGCAACCAAATGCATTTCAGGATCCATACTCATAGTTGGAGCAGTTTGACGTGCGCGGGTGCACGCTACTGTATGCGTGTGTGCACACTACTGTATGCGTGTGTGCACACAGATGATAATATGTGTGCACTCTAGTTTTTGTGTCCGTGCAAACTTAATAACTCTGTTCCTCATTGTAGTAAAATTGTAATTATTCTAAATGGTACATGAATCACGGAAGTCATGGACACATTTTTTTGTGTATACGTTTGCATGGTCGGTTAAATAACATCACATTTTTGTACTCATATTCATATGGATTAGTCCTGTATGTGTGCACCTTAGTATATGTGCGTGTGATCCTAACTTATTATATACTATACCAGTTCGCCGTTGCCCACGATTAGTTATAATAATTAGTACTGTAATACTAACAATATTAATGAAATTAGTTATAGTAATACCCAAAATAATTAGAAGTGGCTAGTTTCGTTCCAATTTTGAGCTATGTGTTTGCATGTTGCTGGTCAGTCATGAGCACACAAAGCGAAATAAAAATCACAATTTTGAAAATTTCGTATGTTTATTCTGTATCGAATGCAAGTTCAATTAAATTTAGCAACCATTCTACTAAGAAGCTTGCGGTTCTATTACTCGGATAGTTCTTTTTTGTCAAGAAAATTCCTGTTATCATGCCCTGGTCGGTCACAGGTAGCGCACTTCCTACAAAATTTCCTACTTCTATTGTTTGTAATTCCTACTTCTAATGGTTGCGTATGCACGCTAGAATTCTATTCCTTCTTATAATGTTTGAAATTCTTGCCTGGCATATGGTGTGCTTTCGTCTTTGCAAATAGGGAACTACTTTTTCGTTCCATCTGGTAATACGACCACGTCGCAATCCGTGGTTCCTTCTCCGATATGGTCTCCGCCTGTAAATGAACAGTATTATTGTGATACCATTAGTGCTCAATAAGCCTCTTGCATCAGCATTTGTATTGCAAACAGTATAAATAAAAAGATTGCTCAAATTTCCTACAAAACTATTATGCGGCATCTTGGTCTGTATGTGTGCACTTCAACCTATAGTCGTGTGCACGAGGCACGCTTGTGTGGAGAATGCAGCGTCATTTTACTTAAAATTCCATAGGGTTTCCAGATTTAAGTAGAGTATGTTAGTATACATGTCTCATGACGAATCTAGGACCACCATCGCAATGTTTTTGATTTCATACTGTCATTTGGTGTTCCTACGCTTAGATAAACGTGGATACACACCCTATGAACTCTGTGTTCACATGTTGTTTATAATGTTCCCACCGCCCTCCCCATACCCTATCATGCGGCTTTGTACTCTCCATTTTCATAAACCTCAGCTACCAGTACCCACCCTTGTGTGATATGCATTACGTTTCACCCCCAAAAAACAAATTTAACACATACAAATTGAACATCATTCATAATTATGGTGTAATTAATTATTGCGTTTGCACCGTCCGTTGAGTCTGGGTTGCCATCATAATTCCCTTGGTTTATGTCGTCCATGGGGTCTCTGTCCATGGTGTCTTCGATAATTGCACGGCGTAAAAAAAAATTCTGCGGTGTTGTTTTGTTTGGGGAGGCGTTGTTATTCATGCATTCAACTCCTACCATATTTAAACCTCTTAAATATTGCTTAATATATTAATAATTTTTATTCCTTTTTTAAGTAGTATACTCATTCCCAAATCTGCCCTTATTTACCGTAAAAAGGATTCTGTATTCAATTCCTCCCATTGCATCTTATCCATCCATCTAAGCAGATCCTATGGCTACATATTGTCCTCAAGTTTGTATTTTAAGGGGGTTTGCATGTGAATGCAACCCTATATATATATATATATATATATATATATATATATATATATATATATATATATTAAAATTCACTGTTAGCTCTGACGTGTCTGTGTGGCCCTTTGTTATGCACGAAACGTACACAACCAGGCTTTTTCTTTTGACATTTATACTGTTTCAAAAGTCACCTCTTGTAGAGGGTTTTCAATCTTCTCACTCTCCACCACCTCACCCACTACTGTTTCAAAAACTCTACATTATTTACTGATGGTGATGCTCTTAGTAGTTTATCTCCGTTGCGATTTTGGGAGGTTTTTGTAAGTATGATTAGGAAAGAGATAAAAATGTGGGTGAAAAAGAAAAAGAAAAACTAAAACAAATTCTGACATTTAAAAAAAATAGTAAAAAGTGGTAAAAGAGTTAGAGTGGCCTCCAACTGGCGGCCACTCTGACGCGCCCCAGCGGGCGCGTGTGGCACCCGCGCTCACAATGGGTGCGACCTAACGCGCATCCAAAGCGTTTTTTTTTTTCTCTGCCATAAACTTGGAAGTTGCAGGAGAAGTATTTTGCTTTGAACTCATGCCTCCCATCAGTTATGATCCCCAACATTGTTCCAAAAACTCATAAAGAACCGCTGGTACTAAGCTCTAAGAGCATCCACAATTGTGGAGTTTTTTGTGGTTTTTGAGAAATTTTTATAAGTGTGATTAGGAAAGAGAATATGAGATGTGAGGAAAAAAAAAAAAACAAAACTGATTTAAAAAAAAAAAAAAAATTAGGCTGTCAGGCGCGCCCAGCTTTGTCTTTACTGTGCGCGAAACGCACACAACCTTGTTTCTTTCTTGATAAATGTGTGTGCAGTTAGTGTTCCAATAACTCTTCATTTGCATATGGTCCAAATCCTTTTCTCTCTCCTCCAAATCATACTTCATTGTTCCAAAAACTCTCAAAGATCCACTAATATTCATGCTCGAAGGTAAAAAATATTTCTTTAGACACTTACACGGGTCGAGTCAAAGTAAAAATATTATATTTATATTAAAAAATGTATTTCGTAATATTTGTACGGTAAAATGTAATACTAATTAAAATAAAATGTTTGTTACTTATAAGGGAAAGTGTAATAATTTGATGAAAAATGTAAATTTTTTATTTTTTTATTATTTAAAAGTATATTACATTTTTTTAAATACTACACTTTTCTTTTTAAAGAGTAAATATTCAAAATGGTCCCTCGACTATAGCATAATTCACAAATAAGTACTCGACTATCAAGTTTAGCAAATTAAGTTCTCAATAATTAAATTCCTACTCAATAAGATCACTAAGCACTTTGTGCTCAGATGGCACCCGAGTTGGACTCCCATATGGGTGGTTGTGAGTTCAAGCTTTAGAAGAGGCATTATTGGCTCTTTATCCTTTTAGTAGGTTGAGAAAGTAGCTATGAATAGATACTACATTATAATGATTGATTTGTGAATTATGGAATATTCGATGGACCATTTGGATATTTATTCCTTTTTACGTAACAAACATTTTATTCTTGATTAGTATAACATATTTATTCCTTTTTACGTAACAAACATTTTATTCTTGATTAGTATAACATATTTATTCCTTTTTACGTAACAAACATTTTATTCTTGATTAGTATAACATTTTTTAGTATAAGTATTATATTTCTATTTTGACCTAATCGGTCTCACATATAAGGATATGTGAACCGGTTTCACAGGAAAGTCAATCGTGAACTAATATTAGTTGTACATTTTAATAATTTTATAAATTTTTAATCAATTATCAGTGAAATTATTACAGAAGAGTAAATTATCAAAATGTTTAATTTCAGCACTTTGGCTCTACATTTTTTAAGTAATGAGGGAAATTCACAGTTAATATCTAATAGTGTACATTAGATGAACTGACTTTACATTTTTTTTTTAATTTCATTCAATAATATTTTGCCTAGGTAGTACAACGATGGGAATTGAAACGGGAAATTATATATATATATATATATATATATATATATATATATATATAGTGTGGAGAAATTTGTAAATATAAAAAATATTTGAAAATAGTTTTTCTTAATATTCATAAATATTAATTATAATTTAAAATATTCATATGCCAATTAATAGCTAATATTAGATAGGATAATTAGATATGATTGTCATAAATCATCATATGTAAAATTGTCAAATTTAAATATAATTATTACAAAAATATAAATTACTTTTTACTAATAAGCCATTTTGAAATAAAATATAGTTAATTTGAATAGTATATTATATAAATATTAAAATGTATAAATACAATTATTCATAATTAAATTGCTAAAGAAATTGCTAGTTTCGTAGAGATTAATGCCTAGACGGAGTAAAAACATTATTAATTGGGAAATAAAAGCCGCCAGTTCTGGCCAACTACATGGTACTTTCTTAATTGATATTCAATAATGGAATACACCCCTTTAGTTATTGTAACAGTTATAATACATTGTATTTTATATTATTGTATTGAAAGAAAAAGAATAAAAATATAAATACTCATGCTCCATTGAAAAATCCTGTATTAAGGGTGTGTTTGGTTGATGGGTTTTGCCCATATGAATGGGTATGAAAGTAATTGTTGTTGTTTGGTTGATAGGTTTTTAGAACACCATTATGGGTTTCGAATACCCCATCAATTGAAAAACTCATACCCAAATAGAATAAGGGTTTCATTCCCTTATTAATTTTCAAGCACTACTATTAGTAACCATTCCCATTCCACCATACTACCAAACATGTTAAATACTTTCACCAAAACCCATTACCATTACCAAGTATTTGATACCCATTTCGATTCCGATTCCTATGTGCGAACCAAACACACCCTAAGTTATTTTAACCGGTGTTCTTTTAAAGGATTAGCTACTAATAAGCTGCTTAACTCATAAATGGTTAATAAATACCTTCTCTTTAAAAAAAAAAAAAAAGTTAAATAAGCTTCTTCTTTTTTTAGTCATAGTTATGATGCTTGACCACAAATTTTTTTACAGGTTAAATAAGTTTCTAGTTGAGTGAATATTGTTAAAATGTTTTATCGAATTACATTAAATTGAAAAAAAAAATTGAATAGAATCAAAATAATAACTAATCAATGCGATATTGGTCTTATTTAGCAATCAGCAGTTAGCGGTTAGTGGTTAATGGTTAGTGGTTAGTGGATATCGGATAGCGAGTTGTGTTATTGTATCAGCGGTTTGTAAAAAAATGTTTGATAAAATTAGCTATTTAGATTTTAGGTTAATATGTAAAATGACCTAAAAGGACATTTATATTATTATTATTATTATTATTATTATTATTATTATTATTATTATTATTATTATTATTATTATGTAATAATAAAATAAAATTTATATTTATAATAATAATAACAATAACAAAATGCAGCGTTTCAGTTCTCAGCTTCCAAACCGCTGAGTTACCAAACGTGTATTTTGGCATTTTGACTTGGTATATCCGTCAAAATTTTGACGGATCCGCTATTTATCAAATATGGGCATTGTTAGTGTGGCTAACATGTTCATTCTAATGCTTACATGAATCTCAAGTGTACAAATTATATATATATATATATATATATATATATATATATATATATAGACAATTATCAGCTACCTTCCATGTTTGATAGTCACCCCCCCCCCCCCTCCCCCTCCCACTCTCAACCAAAAATAAAGTTTTAAAAGATATTTTAAATTAAACAAGATTTATATTTAAAACTTTGAGATGGATATAACCATTGGTTAGTCTAATTTGAACACATTAAGATGAAGACAACCATGACTTCCTCCATTATCTCAAAGGTGAGAAAGGTAACTATTGGTCGCCTTCATCTAATACGTCTAAGACGTGAGTTGAGAGGTCCAAATGTGGCCATCTTTGCTCAAATATCCATAATGAATCTTTGAAAAAAAAAAAAAAATACCCCAAAATTTACAAATGTTTAAACTTGACTTCATCAAAGTCGCCAAATGATCTTAATTGTTCATGATAGTCATAGTTGTTTTTTAAAAAAAATTATTTTAAAAAACAATTATGTTATTAAAAGAATTATTTTTTAAGACAATCATAATAATCATATATATATATATATATATATATATATATATATATATATATATATATATATATATATATATATATATATATATATATATATATATATTTTTTTTTTTTTTGAATCCGGTGCAACCCCCCAATTAGGTGAGTTCGTGAGAACTGATCCTGAACATTCATTTTAATATTTTAATGGTTAGGATTTATTGTTTGTTTTATTGGTAAATGGATGGTATTGAATATAATTAGGGGTAGTGATGTAATTTTTGCAGTGCATTTATTTCTTTCCGTGTGAAATATATGGTTAAATATTCTATTTCCTTATAGGTGGTGGTGGTATTTGTGTAGAATTTGTATTCATCTAAGCGATTCATCTCCACAGAAAATGCAGAAGAGGAATCGTCGCATTCACTAACGCACAAGTACTATGCAGTAACTTGAATTCACTAACGCACCCGACGACATATGTCTTTATTCAGCCACAACGATATGCACCGACTGGTCACCTGCTACGCACATAGCAGTACACGGAGATGCATATGCACCATTTTAGTATTTATTAACAGCTCTTGTTTACCGTATAATGCATCCACTTAGTCGTTAACCGTCATTTATTCACTCCAAGATTACACAACACCAACAGTACGTGAGGGGGAAAAACGACATACGCACATGCCTAGACACGCATATGCACCTACCTGTGCTGCTACAAGCCATTAGTGAAGTGTATGCACCCACCTGAACACACACACGCTATGCACATCACATAACTTCTAGTTCGTCCACCAACCCCCAACCCCGCCCACCATCCCAGCAGAAAAAACCCTAATATTCAGCGTATGCACAGACGATGGCACGTAAATGCACTTACCCGTTCGTTTTCTCCTCAAGCCTTGTTCACGCCAAGTTCACCTCATCAGCCTTTATAGTAATTCAAAGTATTAATTTCCATCCATAAACTCCCTAATTTAATGCTACAGATTCCAATAATATTATGTCTATAAATAAATTACAATTACAATTACTAATATATCTTTTACATTGGAAAATGTCCTTAATTACTACCCTAATCTCTTATAATCTCAACCATTGATGGAAATTGAATCAATGGATATTAGGAGGCCTCATGGTCTCATCTATTAGAGGGGGTGCACCGGATTCGAAGCCTATATATATATATATATATATATATATATATATATATATATATATATATATATATATATATATATATATATATATATATATATATATATATATATATATATATATATATACTTTTATTATTAGAACTCAGGTAAGATGTAATATATTGATTAGCTATTATTTAGTCTCAAACTCTCAATTGCATTTTTTTGGTCGATATGATTTAAGAGATTTTGATAAATATTTTAAATTAGAAGCTCAATTGTAGTATTCAATAAATTCACTTTGGGGATTTATTTCACAACTTTTCTATAAATTTTAAAAGGTTCGGATGTTTAATTTAATCATAATGTATAATTTAATTCAAAAAGTTCAATACATATAAATGGCATTTTCTTGTTGGCCCTTTTGAGTGTCACTGGCTCTATTACATTGTAGTATCTGAAACACAAAGAACCGATAACGCCTCCACTAAGACTCAAACTCACAATCTTCCAAATAGAAGTCCAACCCAGGTACCATTAGACCACATAGTCCTAATATTTTGAATTTAATACTACAGAAATAAAATTGATACCTACGACGAATTAAGTGAGCAAGCCGCATTGGGGTTTACGGTTTACCAATTATTTGGCTGCTATAAACTAAGTAATAGCAATAATTACTATTATCATTATTATAATAATATAATTGAAGTGGCATTAATAACTCGAACTACAGTTAGTTAATGTATATCGATTATCGAATTGGAAAATGCTACAAAACTATGAGCCAAATTTGGTGTGCAAGATATTTAAAGAAAGTAAAATTAACGAATTTAATTTAGGGTTGGAAACCTGGAAAATGAGTTTTGGAAATCATTATCTAAGTTTCCATTGTTTGGATGTGTCTGGAAAATCAAGTCAACGAAAATTATTTTTCGTTGACTTTGGAAAATAGGCTTGTTTGGAGGAAAATGACTTTCCCTTTTTTTTTGGGAAGTCATTTTTCAACTTTTACACCAACATCACACCACCACCAACATCATCAACACCATACCACCACCACCTCACTACCACCATCACCACCACTACTGCCGCCGCAACCACACCACCACCATCACACCATCACACCACCACCACTACTACCACCATCACACCACCACCACTACCACCACCAACACCATACCACCGCAACTACTACCACCACCAACACCATACCACCACCACCACCACCACCACTGCCACTACCATCATACCACCGCAACCATCGTCGCTGCCACCACTACCACCACACCACCACCGCCACCACCACCACCACCATACCACCGCAACCACCGTCGTCGCCGCCACCACCACCACTACCGCCGTCGCCGCCACCACCACACCACCACCACTATCACAACACCACCACCATCACACCACTATGCCGCCGCTACCACCACGACCATACCACTACAAATAGGCCACATAACTGCACACCGAAGTGCAATTAGGCCATTGAACTAAAAAAGAATGCAATTGAGCCATTGAACAACACAAAAAAAAATATAATTTAGCCCAAAATGACTTGTTTACCTGGTGTAGCAAGTTACCGATTTTAAAATTAATTTTTCAAAATAATTTTTAATAAATAAATAATTAAAATATTTAAAAAAAAAAAAACAGAATTCGTCTCCAGCTGGCTACGTCTCCGTGGCCGGAGACGGACCTCCGTCTCCAGCCATGGAGACAAAGACCTTCGTCTCCATGGCCAGGGAGACGAAAGGACGGACCCTTCGTCTCCCTGGCCATGGAGACGAAGTTCGTCACTTCGTCTCCATGGCTATGGAAACGAAGGTTCATCTTCGGCCATGGAGACAAAGTCGACCGGATACGATCCCGCCATTTTCTGTTTTTTTTTTTTTTAAATATTTCAATTATTTATTTATTAAAAATTAATTTTAAAATTGGTAACTTGCTACTCTAGGTAAACAAGTCATTTTGGGTTAAATTGCCACTACAAGAAAAATCGCGAATCGCGACGGAATTTTTCCGTCGCGAATCGCGTTTCGCGACGGAATTTATTCCGTCATCTATCACCTTGTTGTATTTTGATAGACGACAGAATTATTCCGTCGCCACTTTTGGCGATGGACTTCGCGACGAAAAATTTCCGTCGCCATTTGGCGACAGAAGTATTCCGTCGCGATTCCATCACCCATTTCGCAACGGAACTGTTTCCGTTGCAAATCCGTCGTTATTTCTAGAGTAAATAATCCGTCGCCATATTATTTTTTCTGTCGCCAATTCCGTCGCCCATTTCGCAACGGAACACAAATCGGCCGCCTTTTCCGTCGCAACATAGACGCCGTAAATTACTTCCATAGCAAATTCGGTCGTGAAAATTTGCCGCCAATATTTCGCGGACTTTATTTTATCTTTGCACCAAGATTCGCGACGGAATTAAATTCCGTCGCCATTTTGCAACGGAATGTATTCTGTCTCAATTTCGGTCGCTAAATGGCGACGGAATATAGTCTGTCGCGTTTCACGATTTTTCTTGTATTGTGCATGTTTTTGTGTTGTTCAATGGCTTAATTGCATTCTTTTTTAGTTCAATGACCTAATTGCACTTTGGTGTGCAATTGAGTGGCCTATTTGACCCTTATTCCTTAATTTAATTAGTATGCTATTTGTAAATTTATATAAAAAATTTATTTAAAATTCATAATTCATAATGTCTTTTACTATCACGTTCAGTCACCATCTACACACCCAATAAGAGCCAATAAAGTTACGCCCTAACAAACATTAAAAATTGTTGATGTAATTGTTGGTTGAAATGAATGATTCATATTTTTTTGATTTTAGTATTTTTTTTCCTACTTTACCATCTATTATATCATTTATTTTTCCTAAATACCACTACATACATTTCGTCAATGTAAACTTTAGTAACGGAATATACTATTTATTATTCTTGATGAGCGTTGTTTGAAAGGCCAAAGAATTGTATTGAGAATAGAATAGTTCAATAATACACAGTATCAGAACAGATATACATATAAATGTAGTAGAATGCATTTTATACAATATTTGAATGGAAACCTCGAGGAGACAGTTTACATGCGGCAGCCTCCAGTTATTTTGATCTTTGCTATATATCCTAATTATGTTTGTTTATTGTACCGTTCATTGTATGGCTTGAAGCAGGATCCGCAAGCCTGGTTTAAACGTCTGCGTGATTTCCTTTTGTCAGTGGGGTTTAAGGCATCTAAGACGGATGTCTCCTTATTTTACTATTCGATTGTGGGATCTCAGGTGTTTTTGCTTGTTTATGTGGGATGACATTTTATTGATTGGCAGTGATTCCAAGTTGGTTTCTGAACTGATGCAGCGTCTTGCTTCGATGTTTAAGTTGCGTGATCTGGGATCTCCTAGTTTTTTCCTTGGGATTGAAACTATTCCTTTTGAAAATGGTATGATTTTATCTCAGCGTAGGTACATGTCTGACATTTTGAATAGTGCAAGGATGATTGGTTGTAAGCCACTTGCTTCGCCTATCTTAGTGGCCCGGTCGGTCTCGTTGTCTGAAGAGTTGTATGACAATCCTACACATTATATGAGTTTAATTAGCAGGTGCGTTGTAGTATCTCACAGTTACACGCTCAGATCTGTCCTTTGTAGTGAATCAGCTTTGTCAGCGTATGCATTCTTCGACTGTAGCACACTGGACTATGCTAAAGCGTGTGTTGAGGTATGTCAAGGACTCAAGGGTACTTTGAATTTTGGTTTACGGTTGTGTGCCTCGAATTCTTTTGATTTGCATGCCTACTCAGATTCGGACTGGGCTGGTAGTACTGTTGACCGTAAATCGACTAGTGGGTTTGCTGTTTTTCTTGGGCGTAATTTGGTGCCATGGGTTAGCCGTAAACAACGCACTTTTGCGCAGTCTTCTACTAAGGCTGAGTACAAGGGGTTGGCTGATGTGGCTGCTGAAGTCACTTTGGATTGTTTCCTTATTGCAGAGCTCGGTCTTCATTCGTCCAATCCTCCCAGACTATGATGTGACAATTTAAGTGCTACATATCTATGCGCCAATCCTATTTTTCATGCCAGAACAAAGCACTTTGAAGTTGACTATCACTTTGTTCGTGATAAAGTAGCTTCTGGTGATCTGCGTGGAAATTTTATTTCCGCCAAAGACCAGGTTGCTAATATCTTCACCAAACCGCTGGCTGCTACGCGTTTTGAGCTCCTGCGAGACAAGCTCAATGTTGTGGCCTCCCAACCTTGTGCTTGGTCACTATTTTATACAATATAAAATTTAACACGAACTTTAATCAATTAATTAGAATCACGCATTGGGCATTGATGAAAGGATACACCTAATTTACAATATATATTCAACACAGATGAGAAATTATGCCTATTATCATTGTCTTTTTGGAGAAGGAGGATTTGGTTATGTTTTTTAAGGTGCACTACTCCAAGCTAAGGCACTAAAATTGTACTAAATTAAATCACACCATGAGATTAGGTCAAATCAAGAAATCATTACTGGCGAAAGTGGCAACAAGAGAAAACATGGATCACGGCAATTAATAGGGTTTTGTGTTGCAAAAACTATACTTAGGGTACTATCTAGTGAAGATGCTTCCCTCTAAAACTGTTATTGCACCAGTTAATCCAACATTTTTGCCACAGGTCATAGTTATGCATTCTTGAAATATTTACTTTTATGAAATATTTGATAATCTTGCATTGATATACGTTAGGATACCGAATGATACTTTGATAAATTTTGAAATACTAATTAAAAAATACACATTGAGCATTTGACTATTTGCACAATGCACATGTGGTAACTAATCTAACAAATAAATTTCATAGACTTTTACCTTTATCAGTATGGCACAAACAATTTCCCATCTATTTTTGCCTTGCAGTTAGTCTTTATATAAAAATATAATATAGTAGATTTTCATTGACCTTCAGTGAAATTGTGGTCCAATTCACTAGTAAAACGTATGGAAAGTCACAACCACGGAGGCATATATATTATGGTCTTATGGAGTACATTTCTTTTACAGGACAAATAAAGTTGAACAAGTTAGAAATTTAGTTCGCATCGCATGTATAATTAAACGTGTTAATATTATTATTAATTAGGCAAGACCGCAAGATTAAAGTGGTCTATTTAAAATAATATTTAGGACTAATTGTCAAATTTTTCATGAAAAATTAATTTGTAGATACTATAAGAAATATTTTTTAAGAGAAAATGGTCAAGTAGACTCCTAAACTTTATTCAAAAAATTAATTAAGTACTTAAATTTTAAAAGTTGTAATTAAACTCATAAACATATTATTTTGAAGCATTTAAGTCCAAAAATCGATTGGTAATTACAAGTTACCTAGGGTTCCAACGACCTTTCCTACCCATTCCGACCATAATCACTAGAGACCGGCGACCGGACGATCACCAATCGCGTTTGGAGGAGGCGATCAACTGGCCTGCCTTCTCCTTCGTTGGAGAAGGCAACCAACTGATTTGCCTTCTCCTTCACTCGCGCCTGGAGAAGGGGGTTGCCTTCTCCAATTCAATTGCCGGAGAAGATGACCAAACTGGTCGCCTTCTCCAGCAAAGGAGAGGGCGACTAGTTGGTTTGCCTTCCAACTTTGTCGCCTTCTCAAGCAAAGAGGAAGGCAGACCAGTTAGTCGTCCGTGATTATTGTCGAAAAGCGTAGGAAAGGTTGTCGGAACCCTAGGTAACTTGTAATTACAGGTTACTATTCGATTTTTGGGCTTAAATATTTCAAAATAACATGTTTATGAATTTAATTGTAATTTTTGAAATTTTAAAGACCTAATTAATTTTTTGAGTGAAATTCATGAGCCTAATGAAGGCGAATGTTATCATCTTCAAGACTTTGTTGGATAAGGTTGTGACTATGAAAATGATGTTGAATTGAATTAGAGACTTAATTCCAACACGATGAGACCAATGGTTATCAAAGATAATCGTACTAACAATATAGCTATCAAAGATAATTGTACTAACAAAATGAATATTTTAATTTATACTTTTTCATTCTAGACATTTTCATAATTATATTACTCAATATTAATTGTTTCACTAGTTCAAGAAGCATTTTTATTGATTATTTCATTTGGTAAAAATTGATTGATATTATCTTTATTTATAATAGACTATATGTTTTGTGGCAATCAATTTTTATTTTATTTTATCTTTTGTAATACAAAATTATTTAAGAGTTATAAAAATATATTACTCCGTATATGTTATAAAAGTTTTTTTTACAACATTATAAATAATGTATCAGAAATTATAAAATGTTTGTAAACATGTTTTCAATTTAAAGTTTTAATGACTTGTATATACTTTTATAATGTAAAAAAGTGTTTAAACAAGTCCATAAAAGTTAGGTTTACAAAATTTATTACTGTAAAGAGATTTTATGAAAATTATTTAAATTTTTTTTCTTTAAAAGTTTTAAAAGCCGCTACAAATCTTAATGGAATGCAGCCCTAAAACTTTTGAAGTAAAAATTTATTTGGGATGTACATGATAAAAATAGTTGTCATTACTTACCATATCATGCAGTAAAAATAAAAGAGTAAATATTGGAAGTCTGTAATAAAACTCTGCTTCTGCTACAAACCTCTGATTAAATTAATGAACTTAAATTGATGGTGATGCCGATGTCTCTCTGCTTTTCTACCCTTTCCAATACTTCTTCTAACTTTGGTTTTTTCTGCAGTGAGAAAACTCAGATATGGCCGTCTCAACAGGAAAGCTCACAATTGATATTTTAAAGTTTATCTGGTGACTTTAGTCATAAAAACTCACAAGAAGGTGAACCAACTTTTAAAGGTGCACTTTAATTTAGACGAAATTTACTTTGTGACTCTTTTTGGTAAAGGACTACAAGAAGGTAAATTAATTTTTGAAGGTTCAATTCACTCTAGGTGAAACCCACCTTGTGAGTACGTTGTGATCGTAAATGGCAAAAGACCACAACTAGATAACCAACTTAAGTTGTCCATTGACTCAAACCACGAATGTTAATAAACTGCTCCCATATGGAGTCAAACTTAAAATATTGTAATTACTAAGTTAAATGCCTAACCATCTCTATTAGAATTGCCTCCATGGTTCAGTTCTCTCGGGTCAAGGGTGAGTGGTCATTTTTCAGTTTCAGTAAATCAACTAACCAAATTACTTTCAATTTTGAGTACTATCGACTCTATTAATATAAGTTGTAACCCAAAGAGTCAATACACCATCATTGGAGTTCGATCTTGTGACCTTCTCTCAAGGAGAACCACATAGGTGCCAATTAAGTACAAATTGCTTGACATTGGATAAATAATTATAAATTAAAATTTTCAATTATCCGTTATTTCGTCTTAAAATAAGACTATATTAATATTGTAAGTCCATTTTATTTTGTACAAACAAATTCATTATTCAACCTTATATACTTGAGTCATTACTCTTTATGTGAATTTTGGTTCAATTAATTGGTTTTACGAATTTGAAAAATGGGTTATATAGTACATGGATAAGAGGAGCATGTAGGTATGCAAAATGCAATGGTGAGTAGGTGTGTTGATTTTGAGGGAAGTGATTATGCTAGTAAATTAAAAATAAATATGTAAGTGATGGTGAAAGTAGGTATTCAAAAAAGTTACTAGTGTAAGTTGATAAGTAAATAAAACACTACCCATCCATGATCTCAGAGAATTGACGAGACATTTTGTTGGAAGGAGGGAATTAAGCGAAAAATAAATTGTAATTTCATATAAAAAATAAGATGAGAACAAAGTGAAAGTAAATAAAGACTAAAATAATAACAATAATAATAATAATAATAATAATAATAATAATAATAATAATAATAATAATAATAATGGCAAAGCTGTCTTGTTGTGAAATTCAAATTCAGTGGGCTGTAAAATTGTAATTAATACGAGAGCATAGAAATTGCAATTCCATGATTTAAGAGAATTGTAATTTATTTCAACCAAATAATAGAATTATAAATTTCATAAAATTTAATGGAAATAGAATTACACAATTCTATCGCACCAAACACGCTCCGTGGTCATAACTAAGAAAATAACAAGAAAACAAAATGTTGGCGTAGAGACAACCATATCTGCAGAGTTTTCTCACTGCCAAAAAAAAAAAAAAAAAAAAAAACAAGTGATGAATTTAATTAATTCGGGGTAGCCTGAATTACTAAACCCGATAATAAAGACTAAATCAACAATAGGTAATAAAGACAAGGAATATATGTCGTGGAGAGAATTCTTGTATTAGTAATAGTTTGTAGGAGAATTACAAGGAAATGTAATAATTAGACAACAGATTCGATGTCCTAAACAAGACAAGGATGAGACATTTTATACCAAGCTACCTTCCACTCGGGCCGAGGCTGCCCCCAGTTGAGGTCGACCTTGGCCGAGGTCAACCCTAGTTGAGGTTGCAGGGTCGATTTTTAGATTTTTGTGACTCCATTTGGTAAATAAATGAGGCCCTACCAAAATCACAATCTTTAAAATCAATACCGTATTTTTTTCTAATAATAAGGTGGTAAGATGTTATTGTGCACAAAGAAAAAACAAAAAACATAATAATAATAATAATAATAGTGTGCGCAACTCACAATGCAAAAGGATTAAAAAAAAAGGAGATGTTCAAAGTTGGAGCAGCACTCTAGTTAACCTCTGACCTTCAAGTTAAAATACAATAAGCACGTGTTCCTACCATTTCTCCATAGAGTCTTTTAAGTTTAATTGAAAACTTTTAGTTTTTATTTCTAAATTAGGTAGGTAAAAATTAAATATTAGACCCTTCAAAATTTGGGGTCCTGTGCGGTAACCCAACTTACACAGCCTAAAATCCGGCCCTGAGTTGAGGTCACCCTTACCCGAGGTCGACCCGGTCGAAGCCGTCTTTAGTCAAGGTTGTCCCAAGCTTCCCTAGTCACATTTTTTCTTCTTCGGATCAATTTACCCCGGGCCCATTTCTAATATTTCTATGGTCGAGTTAGAAGAAGAAGTACCGGAAAGGGTAGAAAAGTAGAGAGACATCGCCCATCGGCATCACCATCAATTTAAGTTCATTTAATCAGAGGTGTGAGTTTTCACGTTTGTAGCAGAGCAGAAGCTTTTAATTAATTTATTAATTTATTGCCCACTCCAAATATTGTCTGTCCTAGCTCGTGAACCATTCGTGTCTCCTACCCAATTACATTCCACTTTCATTAATTTTTTTCTGTGCTCCACATTTATATATGCACTGCTACCACTTCAATTCTCATTTAATTTGTTCTTCTTTTTCTTAAATATTCATATATTCCACTCTAAATTAATGCCATTAATGCCTCTGTGTTTAAATTTTTCTAGTTCCCCATTTCACCTCGACCTGACAGAGCATTTGAAGATGTAAATCATGGCGATATAATAGCTCAACAGATAAGGCTAAATGTCGATGCACATAACTACATAAGGAATATGTCCACTTTGGACATAATTCCAAGTGTTGTCTTATTGCCAACATTAATTTATGCACTCAAATTACCGTTTCAAATTACTAGTAACTAGCCCTAGATATATAAAATTTATGGTGCAATCCGGCCTCAAGATTTATAAAGTTCATAACTACAAATGCTTTAGAGATTTTTTTTTTTTTTTTTTAACTATATCATTAATACAAAAGTTAATTAAGACTCAAATATATTAAGAACAGTGAACTATTTCATAAAATTTTGCAAGCAAGAATCATAATGGGGTGTTAGAATAGTTGTTAGCTAACTGTGTTAGAGGGTTTGCCTAGTTGATAATATTAGTTGATTGTAGAAAAATATTTCATAAATTAGCGGTTAATTGATAGTTGATAACTGATAGCTGGCGTTGCCAAATGTTTGTATGAAAGAAAGTGGCAAGATGAATATTATATATGCTAGCTATGGTGCTGCCAAATGTTTGAATCCCATAACTGGCCAATTGTCCAATACCCATGAATAATGAATTGCCCATATATGTTTTTGTTTTTGATTTCTTTAATTTAATTTACAAAAATTATTCTTATTATGAATGAGATCAGAAAACCTGTGAATCTCTGAAAACCCAGCCAAGTATCATGTGAAAGTCAGCAGATGTACAATCTACATTAAAAACCTTCCCTCTCCCACTCTCCAATATACATCATAAAACCTAGTCCAAATTTCTTGTAACTTCAATCCACCAAAAAAACACCATTTTGCCATTCTCCCTCAATTATCTCCATTGCTTTTAGTAGCTTTGAAGTTTCCTTTGTTTGTTCTTATATATATATAGGAGGGCATATAACGAAAGACAAGATGAAGGCAGTGAGAAATCCTACATTTGGGTTGTGGACTATGTTGTTTGTTACAATGGTTTTTCTGCTACTTGGCACTAGCCAAAGCCTAAGACCATCTCATTGTAAGTTCCAAAACTTTATCCTAGCTATGAAATTTAATTTGTTGCAAGTTAATTAATAATCTTGGTTACATGTTCTAGTTACCTACAAAGGGAATGGACTTCACAAGGGTGACCAAACCAACAACAACAACCTAGAGGTTTGTCTCTGATCTAGCCATCTCGCGTAATTGTAATCTTTTAATCTTATTGAAAATTTTAAGAGAATAGACTTATATGCTATTTGGGTTGTATCAATTATTATCAACAATTTATTCCCATGCATGGTACTTGTTATGATATAAATAAGCACTATGTTGACCGACACCTTAAAATTATATTTCTCAGTCTTTTATATATGCATCCTACTTGTTAGGTCAAGTTTTACCACTACGCCAAAAAACTCTAGCTCAAAGCGGATACACAATTTTATTTCCTTATATACTGCCACTACATTTTCAAGAGGCATGGTGCTAGACTTGACCTTTGATCGGCCTCCGATCTGCCTAACATTCTTCCTATACTAACCACCAATTTCTGGACTTAGCCCTTTACTGGCCTCCGTCCAACACACACACGATGAATTATAGTAAAAGAAATGAAGTTTGAATTGAAGTAATTGGGATGCAGGATGAAAGGAAAGGGGAGCTAGGGATGGAGCTATATCCAACAGGGTCAAGTCTCCCGGACTGTTCTCATGCTTGTGGGCCATGCTTCCCATGCAAGAGGGTGATGGTGAGCTTCAAGTGCTCAGTTGCAGAGTCTTGCCCCATTGTTTACAGATGCATGTGTAGAGGCAAATACTACCATGTCCCTTCCAACTGAGCCTCTCCACTTGGCTGCAGATTATTGCCTCTCAATTCCATACTTTTTTTTTTTGTTTTTTTACGATAGATTAGATCAGAGTATGTAGCTAGCTAGGTTCTATGGTGGGTCGGTCAGATCTCAGATCAGAGCAGAGTATTTTACATGTTATTAGTGCTTTAATCACAACTGTTAGTGTTTAATTTTGTCATGTTTTCATGAATATTTAGTAAGCAGAATTATTAGAAAAAGGTTAGTTAGCTTTACTCGATCTTTTTGTAGTTGAGATATGTCAGACATTTTACTGTAGTAAATAGTACTAGTAGTATAGATCAGTTGAGATATTATTAGTTATTACATTAATTAATGCTGCTATTTTAATTTTAGAAATACTGTGCTAATTGAGAGTATAGAGGATATATATGTTCCTATGAGTATGGTGACAATGCCACATTTAATTTGGTCCTCAAGTTTCAAAACGTTCACAACTGGTTCGATCTCTATTTAAGAAAAAAATTTAACATCAGGCCGGCTTCCCTGTTAGAACCAAGGCTATAAATGTTTTTTAATATCATATTTTTTCTTTTAATGGGGTATTTGCATTGGTTGGATAGAGGGAATTAGAAATAAATGAATTGTAATTTTATGGGAAATAAATAAGGTATGAATTGGAATTCCATTGTTTGGTAAGTTAGAATAGAATTACTGAAAATTGAAAAAGAAGAAGTGAATAAAGACTAAAATGCTCTTATGTAATAATAATAATAATAATAATAATAATAATAATAATAATAATAATAATAGGGTTAAAGTTGTCATTTGGTGTGTAATTCCAATTCCGATTCCATTGGTTGTGAAATTCAATTCGATCTTGCGGGTAGGAAGAGGGGAGAGGAGACCTATACGAATTGCAATTCCATGGTTAGGGGGTGGATTGCAGTTCCCTCAAACCAAATAATGAAATCATAAATTCCATAAAATTTAGTGGGAATGAAATTACAATTCTACCCTACCAAACGCGCCATTAAACTGATCTAAACCTTGTACCCCTTTGCAAGCAAATACTTGAATGATAGCAGAGAAAGTGTATAGAGAGCCGAAGCATCCTTTAGACATTTTAGAAACTGCCATGGAGCAAATTAAAAGGAATTCATATCAGGATATAGTTATCATGAGTGGACCGGTTTTTAATTTGCTGCTCTCACAATGAGCTGAGCTTCACTATTAACTCTCAATGACTTTAATTCTGGGTATTGGGAGCATATATGCATGCCTCAAATAAATTCAAAATTCTCTATACTTACTCCAACTTCAGATGTCTAATGCTTTCTGCTATAGATCAAATGCATTTTAACTAATTTTTTTTGGATCTGTTACGTTTCAGGAACCATCATCTATCTTTAATTTGTCGACCTGGCGTCCCTGTGATCATCGCATGCATCACACTTTCTAGCGGAGTAGACCCCGTGGCTATGCATCAATGCATATCGTTATCATATCCCTAGCGGAGGATCGGAGACCGATTCTGGCCGAATCGTCCGCGGCGGGGCGGCGCGATTTTTGCAACATTGTTTTGAATAAACTAAATGTACATTATTTTTGTACTGTATGTACATTGTACATTATTTTTGTACTAAATGTACATTATTTTACAGTATTCAAAATATGGTCCATACAGCTTGTCTGGATCATGGTCCACACAATAATGATTGCCAAGAAACTGTGGAATAGTTATGCTGTGCATCTGTATGCACCATGCATGGTGCATACAGATGCAAAAACGACGTTATTTTATTAAAAACGTGCGTCTCCCCTTTAAAAAAAAATTCAGGTTCGATTCCTAGTAACAACATTATTTTGTTCATTCATTATGGAATTTTAGTTCATGGATTATGGAATTATAGTTCATCGATTATGGAACTATAGTTTATCAATTCTGGAATTATAGTTCATCGATTCTGAAATTTTAGTTCATAGATTATGGAATTTTAGTTCATTCATTCTGAAAATTTTAGTTCATAGATTAGATTATGGAATTATAGTTCATCAATTATGGAATTTTAGTTCATAGATTAGATTATGGAATTATAGTTCATCGATTATGAAATTATAGTTCATCGATTATGGAATTATAGTTTCGAACCTAATTTTTTTTTTTTAAGGAGAGACGCGCGTTTTATAAAAACGACGTCGTTTTTGCATCCGTATGCACCATGCTTGGTGCATACGGATGCACAGCATAATTTGCCGAAACTGTGACTTCACTTATGTTTTCTCTTCAAAGCCCAATTTCGTAGCCCAAATTTATACATTTTAGATATATATTAAGTAAAAGTATTCATATTGTGACGAATGTTTTTCATGCTTGGTTTTCTAATCTCCTAAATATTCTAGACTCTGATGGAATATTATATATAACAACAATCTTATATCATAGTTGGAGAGTACGGAATGGAGCAGTATGGGATGCCGCCCTGCCACGGCCAACGAAACTGCTAGCCAGGGCCACAGCGACCATGGAAGCATGGTGCAATGCATGACTGCCATTCGCACCTGTGACGCAGCCGCAACAACCAGAGCCCATTGGAGGACTGCCACTGCCGCACGGTCTCACGCCCGCCATGCCCCGCATCACGGCGGCAGTGATACCCAAGACATGCCGCGTGGATGCCGGCTACCTTCACCACTCTGGTGCGGCAACGGTAGGGGCAGTTTTACTCGATACGAATTATGGATATGTGGCAGCATTCAGTGCCCCTCTTCCAGTTTGCTTCTCACCACTCATGGCGAAGGTATTTGCGTGCAAAGAAGCGTTATCATGGCTTAAAGACCGGGGTGAAACAGCAGTACACCTTTACACAGATTGCCTATCATTGAAACTATATCTCATCTCACTCCCGCCTATAATTCGTTCGTATGTTGGTTATGTTGTTAATAGCTGTAAGTCTATTGCAGCTTCGATTGATTTTTGTTCTTCTAGTTTCATCCCTAGATCAGACAATTATTTGGCTCATGCGTTAGCATCCGCTGCGTTCCAGCAGCCTACTATTATGTATTGGGATCTATATATCCCCACCTGACATTATTGCAGCGTATTTCTAATGAAAGCACCATGAAAATTTAAAAAAAAAAAAAAGAAGTAAAAGCATGATTTTGAGACCCCCAAAACCCTAAGCTATATATATGCATTCTTGTTCGTCTCACTCGCCTGACAGCAGCACAAGAACACCACTATCTTGTGTGCGAGAGTAACCAAATGTTTTCAAAAATCATAAATTAAACAGTTTGAACTACAAAACTCTGTATTTTCTAAACCTATAAATATGTACTTATTTTACGGGGCAGAGCGATTCTAGAGTGGTACTTAGCATTTTATGCTAACTGTTTGCTTCTCGTGTTTTTAAACTTAACACTTTTCCAAGTTTTGTTGATGCATGATGAGAGCGCATTAGATGCTTGACTCTTTTGGTAATTCTATCCTGTTAGTTTAGCCCCTTTAGATGACTCCTGTTGTATTGTGACTCAGCTTGAGACTTGTAGACTTTTTTTATGGACTTGATAGTGTTTTTTTTGTGGCCACCACAGTTTGTTTGATGCTTAGACGTCTGGGTCTTAAAACCCTTGTTTATTTTTAGCTTGTGGGTATTGTTTGATGATTTTAAGCCGATACAACTATCCGGGAGTGGGTAGTTGTGGCGCTAACATTCCCCGTTGATGATTGTAGATTCTAGAATTGAACTTTATTATTAGTTTAATAGAATTCTTTGGTTTATTCTGCTGCATGCGTAAGTTATTTTTAATCTAGGCTCTAGGGTTGGAAAATCGGGGTGTTACATGTACCTGTTGTAGTGATGGAGGTGCTTCGGCCGTGGATGGAGAAGGGATGGATAACTATCTTATTTGTATTACTAATAATGGTAAATTTTCATTTGTATGTACTGAACTTGAAAACATTCAGGTAACTATCTAAAAAATCTTAATTTAATCTGTTGCAACCATCATTGACAAATGTTACAAAGTATTCATAGTGATGGTAGCATACAATATAATGCGTAAAATTGAAAGGGGTGAAAAACAGTGGATGGACTATTTTACCCTTCAATGAATGAAATGCTTTTTACATTTGAATGCAAGGCCAACCTCCATTTTCGTTTTTAAATGTATTTATTTGTTTTAATTTAGTTTAGCCTTTAATTTGTTTTCTCCCTGTTGGCTCTAACTAGCTAGGGTAGGATCTTTATGACCAGAATTTCCCAGGCCCTACCTCGGACCCCCATATGGCCATATATATATAATAAATAAATGTGATCAATATGAGAATCTTAGTTGGGATGAATTAAAATATTCAAGAGTTGGTTTTAGTTGTGCTGTCACAGCTAACAAGCCAAGTGGGAAATGCCAAGAATATATACTCTAATATAAGGCTAGTTATCACACCTTACATATTATTATAAGTAGAGCTAAATAAAATGCAATTAAAGGATGTGGTCCGTTTAGATCATAGTCTTCAGCAAGGAATTCAATCCAGACCTCCCAGCATCCATTTTTCTCATACACGTTTTTAATGAGATTCGAACCTCCACACTACTCTTCATGTATGCATAAGAGATCCAATCTAGACTATCCAGCATCCATTTCTCCCATACATGTTTTAGTACGTGACATTTAAGTCAGGTGATTGACCAACTAGCTAAGT
The DNA here is from genome assembly GCF_001879475.1 of Ipomoea nil. NCBI lineage: Eukaryota > Viridiplantae > Streptophyta > Magnoliopsida > Solanales > Convolvulaceae > Ipomoea > Ipomoea nil. Next base: position 3,763,332 of record NW_017618711.1, read on the forward strand.
TTCGAGAGACTTTTGTTTGTTTGTTTGTTTGTTTGTTTTGTTTTTTAAGATCTATAGTAATGTGCCATGGTGGTTAGGCCCTGTTTTGGGAAGGCATTTGGGATTTAACTTACACAGATTTCACTTCCAAACAATATTATTTTAATTTCATCGTCACTGCTCTAACTAGTAATGGAAGCATTTTTCAATTCATATATATGGCTGGTAGGTGAAGTCCTAGCAGGTAGGTGAAGTATCTTCAATTTATTTATTTGCTTTATTTAGTTGATGATGATGGCATTGATATGATGCATGTTCTTGTTTCAGTGCTTTTATTTACTAGCAATTGTTGTTGGATACTATATTTTGAGTGTTGATTGTTGAATGACATACAATACCCACCAAAAAAGGTTATATATATAGTACTTGTCACTAACGTCGACAAAGACATTCATTCGTAGGGTGCGCTCGAACTCGTGATTTGACTTTGATATCATCAGTGATGGAGTTATAATGGGAACAGTGGGGGCAATTGAGCCCACTCCCTCCACTCCGGCAAATTATATCATGCACCGTGCGTCCTTTTTGTTAAATGAAAAGAAACGGTGTTTGTTTTCCGCCGTTTCGCACCCTTTCGCAAAAAGTAACTCTGTTATTCAGTGTCATTTTGTATACACTGCAGTTTCAGTTCAACACAACTATAGTTTCATTCGATATTTATAGACTCAAATATGTGAAAATGTTATTTAATTTTATTTTATATACACTATAGTTTCATTAAAACACAACTACATGATCATTTTGATATAATTACAGCTTCATTGTACAATATACACTCAAATATGTTAAATGTTGTTCAGTTTCATTTTATATACACTGCAGTTTCATTTCACTATAACTACAGTATCATTTTGATGTAACTGCAGTGTCGGTTTAGATATACTGTAGTGTCAGTTGGTGTTTAATACACCAAACAAGCAGACTCCGTTAACTATAACAGCGGACCGTTTCTTTACTTAAAGAAACAGTGTCGTTTTTTACCGCGATGCACATGCACCACGGTCTATGATATAACGACTGCTCCACTCCATCCCATTTATATATATTGTGTGTATAAGTCTCTTGTATATACATAATTCACTTATAAATACTAAATTTACATAAATTTAATCAAATGATGAGTTAGTGTGGATAGTAAGATAGTAAGGGTGTATTTGGTTGGTGGGTTTTGCCCAAAGGAATATGTATGAAAGTGATTGTTGTTGTTTGGTTGATAGGTTTTAGAACAATATGGGTTTCGAATATCCCATCAATTGAAAAACTCATACCCAAATAAAATAAGGGTTTCACTCCCTTATTCATTCTCAAACACTACTATTAGTAACCATTCACATTCCACCCTACTACTAAACATGTTAAATACTTTTACCAAAACCCATTATCATTACCAAGTATACTCATTCCGATTCCGATTCCTATGTGCGAACCAAACACAAGTTTTTACCTAAATGTTAGGGTTCAAATCCTACAGCATTAATTGATTTATAGTGAGATTAATTCTTATAATTGAATTGTTTATTTAATTTGTAACATTGTGTGTGTGTGTGTTTTTTTTTTTTTTTTTTTGAAAATGTAACATTGTGTTTTTTAATCTCATTTTTAATATTAATAGTGATATTAGTGATTTATAATATATTTTCTATTCGAACTATTTTATCTAACTAATTATATTTCATATTTCGTGGAATTTTTATTTGTAACATTGTGTTTAATTTTTTTTTCTCTTTTGTTAATATTAATAGTGATATGAGTGTTTTATAATATGTTTTCTATTCCAATTATTTTACATAATTAATAGTATTTCATATATTTATTTTGAATATTTTTTTAATCTCATTTTGATGTATTTTTATATTTCATTCTAATTTAAAATATTTATGACTCGATCTCTAAGTAATTTTTTTCAAAATATCTCATTGGTTTTTAATCTTTCACCCCCAGTAGCGAAGATTTCTGGATCCGCCCCTTGATGGATACCACTTGTTAAGATCAAATTTTTATCACTGCATCAAAAATTATAGTTAGTAGCGAAAGCGTAATTATATTTCCTTATAGATCGTCATCACATTTTCAAGAGGTAGAGAGTTAGACTAGCTTGGTCCTTCACTGACCTCGGCCAACAATCCTCCTAGTTACATGGTGCTAGACTTGGCCCTTACCCGCTTTTGCCCAACAAAACTTAATGTTATAAAAATTTGAATTCAAAATAACTTCATTCAAACCTCATTAAGTGAACCAGATACATAAAAATGAGACACGAGGAGTATTTAAATTTGATTTGGTCAATATTTAATTTATGTATTCAACATTTATATTTAGAATAACATACTTAAATTGAAGAATAAAATTCACTTTATACCTTCATATATTGTGCAGGTGTAGAGACAATTGTTAGACATTTGGTAATAATTGACATTGTACTAAAAAATATAGGCCATCTTTGGTAAAATAATTAGTCCATTAGTCGATTTTGGTTTATTTGACCACTATTAGCTGTTTGACTTGGTTAAACAACAATATAAGTGTTTGATTAATTAGTTTTTTGTAACAACTTATTGTCTAAAATGTTCATATTCAAAAAACTACTCAAAATAGCTTTTTTTCGATCAACTTTTTGAGAAAGTCATTTTGTATATAATTAGCTATCAGCTAATTTATCAAACACTTTTTTTACAATTAGCTAATGCTATCAATCAAACTCACTAACATAATCTGCTAACAACCACTTACCAAACACCCCATAAACGCAGTAAGCCACATTTTCACAAATTGTTTATTAGTTCAAGGGAAGGCTATGTTTCCTTTGGATCTCAGATCTAGAGGATGAGGTTTCAGGTTTGGTGGGGTTTCATCCGTTGCTTATCTCTTTTTTTTTTTTTTTTTTTTTTTTTTTTTTTCCTTATTGGGTGTGAATTGTTTGATCTGGAATTCTTTCTTTTGTTAGTTCAGATGATTTTGTTTTGTTTTTTTTTTTGGGTTACGGGCAGAACTCCATAATACCATACTGACATTATGTTGTGAGCACGTACCCACTTTGCAAGGTATACACGGTTCTATATTCATAATTTCTATACTGTAAATTCATAATTTTTATACTGTAGATCCATAATTTTTATACTTTAGATTCATAATTTTTAAATCGTAGATTCATAATTTCTATACAGTAGATTCATAATTTCTATACTGCAGATTCATAATATCTGCACTGTAGATTCATAATTTATGTACTGTAAATTCATAATTTCTAAACTGTATAGTTATCAATTATGAACACATAGTTCTCTGATTTGTGAAAACATAGTTCAACAATTGGAAACTAAAGTATAAATTTTATGAATCTACAGTATAAAAATTATGGATCTACAGTATAGAAATTATGGATATAAAACTGCAAGGTGGGCACGTGCTCACAGCATAATTTGCCCTGATCGAGGATGTGGACTAGGTAAACCCTATTTTTATATAATAGCCCATAAATCACATATATATAAGAGGTAAATCATATTAAGAAGACTCTGTGCGACGAATTGACTGAAATTAAAGGGTGTTGACAATAATTGAACTCACAATCTTTAGATACAAAATTTATTATCATTTTACTTTTTGGTGACGAGATAAATTCGCAGGTAGTACTTGAGGATATGCACTAGGTAACCCCACTCTTATATATGAAATGGCCCGCAAGCCACACAAGAAAAATAAAGCCCATTAAAAAAATCATGTGCGACAGACTCGGCGAGAGGGTGTTGGCAAGAATAGATAATTAAAATATCATTTAGTGGACTTATTATAACGGTAAAAAGTCAAGGACTAAAATGATTAGCAAGGAAGAATTGATGGACTAAAAATACATTTTTCCTATATAATTATGTGTAGTTGAATAATAAATTGCTTCATTTTATTGAAACTCAAAGAAATAAAAGATAAAAATATTAAATTTGTTTTTTAACCATCACAAGAATTGAGCTAAAAAATTTATATATACTAATATACCAACTCTAAAAAAGTATGCAATTAAAAAGTAAAATTAGAAAATAAATTTCAACAAAACGCATATAAACGTTTTTTAAAAATTATCAAATCTTTAGGATTGAAATGTTGTAGGCAAAACTAAGAAGAAAATAATAAAATTATGAAGTTTTTGTAAATGTACAATTAAGAAAGCTCAATGTATAAATTAACAATGCAGTCAATGACATTAACATAGTTTAATTTCTAATTAATTATTACTTAACCGTGAGATTTAATGATGTTAAAGAAAAACTTAAAAGATGAGGGGTAACATTGAAATCTATTTATATTAGGAATAAGGGTTAAATAGGCTATTGAGCTGCACACGATAATGCAATTAAGCCACTGAACCTAAAAAAAACTAACAATTAGGTCCCTAAACTAATCAATTTCAAACAATTCTTCCAATTTGAAGGTTTCCAACAGGTCATCTCCCAAATTAATTATTTTTTTATAAAATAAATTTTAAAAATTAATTATTTTTAAATTAATTAATTTTTTTTTTTTTTAAAATCGTACTCCAGCGGTTTCTTCGTCTCCACGGCCGGATACGAAGAAACTCTTCGTCTTCGACAGTGAAGACAAAGATTTTCTTCGTTCGTCTCCAGCCATGGAGACGAAGAAGGTTTCTTTGTCTCCATGGCAGGTTTCGAACTCTTCGTCTCCGGCTGTAGAGACGAAGAAACCCCGTCTCCGGCCGGAATCCTTTTTTTTTTTTTTTTTTTTAATTTAAATAATTAATTTTTAAAATTTATTTTTTAAAAAATAATTAATTTAGAAGGATGACCTGTTGACCTGTTGGAAATCTTCAAATTGAAAGAATTGTTTAAAATGTGTTAGTTTAGGGACCCAATTGTTGGTTTTTAGGTTCAGTGGCCTAATTGAATTATCGTGTGCAGTTCGATGGCCTATTTGACCCTTATTCCTTTGTATTAATATCAGAAAGAGATTATAAAGAACAAGTTTTTAGGCCGGAAGCGGACACGTTGATAACTGACTGCAAAATCATTATGGACCAGATTCACGAATCATTCATGTGCTCGGAGAAGGAAACCAATATGCTGATTACTTGACTAATCTTGGCCAATCTACGGACTGAGGGACGACAATTTTGAAGCAACCTGTGAAAATAATCAAGACTCTATTGGAGAAAGATGCTAGAGGAGTAGTCACGAGAAGATTCTATTAATTTGGGACATGTGTGTCCCACTGGCACATCACACAAATTAAAAATATATAAATATTTAATATAATTTAATTATTACACTAACCCATTTTTATTTCCGTTATAACTATAATATTGTTGGCTTTTATTAGTAAATGGTAGATATTTGAATGGGTTGATGATTTGACTTCTAGCTCTTACGGAGTATTATTTGCTTGCAACCGCAGCCATGTGCCATGGTCAACTGCTTCGCCAAATAAAAGACAATCCATGTTAGAAAATGAGTGAGTATATGTACAACAAGAACAAAAATTGTCGGTGTCTTTTTAAAATGAAAATAATTTAATCATATTAATTTACATGAATATATATATATATATATATATATATATATATATATATATATATATATATATATATATATATATATATATATATATATATATATATATATATATATATATATATACTAGCATTTTGTACGCACGTTGCGCGAAAATGTATACCCAATATTAAAACATTGATAAATGTAAATAATTAAAAATTATAATTTGAATTATATATACACAAATAATATAGGTATTTTGCACACACATATATATATTTTATCATTCATAGAAATTTAATTAAAATATAATTAAGCATTAAATTAATATATAATAATTTTAATAAAATGATAATTAAAAAATAGGAAAAGATATGATAGATATAGGTGTATGGTAATAATGATGTGTTATAAATGTTAGAATTAAAAACTAACGGTGTAAGGGTAGTTTTGTCTAATAATATTGAAATGTACAACATTTAAAGTAAAAGGTATATATTTATTTGCATACAAAAAAGGTACATAAATCAAGGATATAATCTTAATTGAGACTTATTATTTTTTTAGATTATATATATATATATATATATATATATATATATATATATATATATATATATATATATATATATATATTTATTTATTTATATATAGATTTTGTTTCCTGAGAACAGGTCTTCCCGTGCGGTCAGTGCGGCATACACCATTAGGTATGCATAAATGCACCATACAGTGTTCGAGAATACACCAGAATGAAATGCCAAAAATGCACCACACAAAAAAAAAATAAAAATACACCACACATAATGATTTATTTTCGAACCCTGTGTGGTGCATTTATGCATACCTATATATATATATATATATATATATATATATATATATATATATATATATATATATATATAGGTCTAGGATCATGTGCGAATGACTCCCAAGGTAAAAAAAAAAAAACGCACAAATTTTAGCCATTGAATTCATCCAGATCTGATGCTCTTTAAAAAAAAAAAATCCCTTCGAATTAATAAAAATTGTGCACTTGAAAAATACAAAGATGTGCACTTGAAGACAAAAATTCTGCCCTCGAAGGTAAATAGATGCGCAATTGATGCAATTTATGGTAGCAGAAAGGAAAGTTATTTAACTTTTAAGTGTTATTGAAGCAATTGTCAATACAAATCGTTTATAAATAATTACATATCACAAATTTCATTAGAAATTTAGTTATAAATTATTTGAAAGAATGCAAAATATATAATAAACATTGGAGAATAAATATGTAATGTAATGCACAAAAATATACACTTGGACACACATAAATGTGCACTTGATGCCAAATATTTACACTCAAAGTTATAAAGATTTGCACTCAAATGAAAGACTAAGTACTGAGACGGAACATGTACACCCAAAGAAGGAAAATATGTACTTGAAGAAGAAAAAATGTGGACTTGAAGAAAGAAAAAATATGCACTCGAAGAAAAAGAACATTTAAACTTACCTACTCAAAATTACAATAATGCCACCACATATTCTTTTAGTTATTCTTCATTTTGTACTGTTGGTATGGACTAGATCTATGGTTGAAATTTAACCTAGCTTATTTTTTATCTAATCAATCCACACGTTTGTATTTTAAGGATTGTTTGTATTTGAATATAATCCCATATATATATATATATATATATATATATATATATATATATATATATATATATATATATATATATATATATATATATATATATATATATATATATATATATATATATATATATATATATATATATATATATATATATATATATATAGTGCTGTTCAGGTGTGGACTTGGGCTTAAATGTGAACGTATGCACTCTTTCCATCCGTTCATTTTTTTGTTGATCGATGGCCACAAACGGTAGTGCATAGACATTATGTGCACTCGATCCACTAGATCGTGGCCCACGTAGATTCGAATTTTGAGTTTTAGTTCTTCTTCGACTCTTCCTCTCAGTCTTACTCAATCCCTGCCTGTCGATCGAGCTGATCATCCGAACCCCACCGCAATCCCATCGAACAGCTTTCAAATTTCCATGGCGAGGTCTAATGGTGTTTGTCGTCGGTCGAAGCGCGGGAGGCATGGCCATCAGTTGTCCCCTGTTACTCCGCCGTCGTCCGGGTTTCGCAGGGTTGCATGTGTGTCCCGGTCATTTAAACGGCGGTCTCGGCTCCGGAATATTAGCTCCGGACATCGGGGCGGGTTCGACCGCGCGGCGTCGGGGGTAGCGTCCAGGGTGTCAGCATGGAGGAGGGTGGCGCGGCTACTAGGGCAGAAAGGTGAGTAATTTTCTGTTGGTCTTCTCGGGGGGGGGTGGGGGCGGTGGATTGGGGGTTACACCATTGTATAAATTATTGTGTTTCGGAATTCAAATCGCTTTTTGGTAACCAATTCCATTGTGTTTCGAACTGCCATTCAATACTAGTTGCTATCTGCCTATATTTAACAGGGATTGCGGGCAGTGTAGGTATCTTAGTAGGTAGGGGGGTTGGGGGTTTGATATGTTGTGTTTTCCCTTCTGCTAGTATCTGTTTTTGTGGAGGGGGTTTGAAAATGTTAGTGGAAAATGGGTAACACTATGCTCTCTTCCAAATATTGGTACTATGACCTGGAACCAAGCAAAACCAGAACAATTAGAATGTTTAATTTTGAATCCTCATTAAAAATGCTGAAGAGTGTTGGAATGGAAAATTGAATGAGAAAGTAGGGACACCATGGTTCCAGTTTAAAGAACAGAGCGACAACTTTAATTCTACAGATGAAGAAATTAGTTATTTCAATTAACAATTAACAATTAACAATATTCTAAAAATCAAAATCAAATTGGAAAGTGTCAACCCTGCTCCCCAGGGTACTCCTCTGCGGTTGCACCAAAATACCACCCGGAACTACAGTTCACAACTGTTACTGCTTCTTAAATTGAATAGCAACTAGTATTTAGCTTTTTTTTTCAAACCAGTAATGCATGTGTGTTAAACGGTGTGGATATAATCTCTTATGCGATCACTTGTTTTCATTGATGTGCACGGGCTCGAATGACCAATATCCAGTTCAGCTAAGTGACAATGAAAGCGGGGAGGATGACATTTTCCAAACCCCGCCGTTGGTGTTGGATGAGGAGGTGGGGCAGCCACCACAGGTGCATCGTTCAACCGCAGGCCAAATCAACACACGGGTCATGCCGAAGTACCTTGCAAATGCCGTGGGAACACTAACTCCGAGGCAAAGGGAGGACGTTAGGGCAATTGGCCTTGGTGCGCTGTTGGGGTTTAACATTACTGAGGTACCGCTGCGACTGGGGCATTGGTTAGTCACCAATTTTGACCCGGACAAGTCGAGGATCAACCTTGGGGATGGCCGTTACATTCCTGTCACCAAGGAGGATGTTGTAGCTGTTTTTGGCTTGCCAAGTGGACCACTTTCGATTTGTGAACGGGATAGCCAGGTTGTTAGCCCGGAGTTGCGGGACTGGAGGAATGAGGTCAAGCAACGTAGGGGAAGGATTACAGTTAAGGCGTTGTGTGAACGGATGTTGGAATTGAGCGATGGGGGCCTGTGGTTCAAGATACACTTTAGTGTTGTAGTGATGACCACCCTGGTTGCGAGCACACCGAATGGGTATGCAAACCAGAAGACTGTCCACATCTTAAGTAGTGTGGACAGGATTAAGGACCTCGACTGGTGTGGGTACCTCATCGGCGCATTGGGTGCAACACATCGGAGTTGGACCGAGGATTCCAATCGCAAATTCACTGGCCCATTGCTGTTTTTAACTGTAAGTGATACTAGGTTTTTAGATTTTGTGTGTTTTAACTGTGCTAACGGTGGTGCGTGTGGTTTTGTTACAGCTCTTGTATTTGGATAGGGTGGCCGTGGGTGTGCGGGAGGTCCCAAGGGCGATCCCGGTGGTGGTTGGGTGGACCACGGATTTCATCAAGGCACGCGAGCGGGATGAGCTTGATTCTGGAGGCTTTGGGCGGGGTCAAGTGTGTGCTCCTATTTGCGATCATTCTAGCCTGAAGAACATGGTATGTTTTTTGTCGTGCCGTATATTTCGGACACTTTGTAGGCTGCATGGTGACATTCCTGTTTGTGTGATATGGTGCAGGATTTCGGCCAAGCGGTTGTGGGTATCACCGCTGATTTGGATACGTTGACCACACGAGTAATTGACCTGTTTTCCCAGTACTCTGACGGAGCTCGCGGGGAGTGCAATTTCCAGAGGTTGGTAGACGCAGTGGGACGGTTGGACGGTATTGTAAAGTTGCGTGTCAAGGCAACCACGTCAGCTCCTCAACCAGCCGCCTTGTCACCTTGTCGCAGTGAAGGGCCTGTGTGGTATGATGCAGACTTTATTAGGGAGTTGGACCAGGCCGAGTTGGCTGCAACCGGGACTCTCGGTGTGTCAGATATGCCAAGTTTTAGCTTAGGGATGACGCAGGAGTTTGCAAAACGCGGCCATATGGGGAACATGAGCCAACAGCCGGATACTATTGCACCACCTTCTCAGGTATACTAATTCATATCGCTTTCCCATTGTCATTTCAGATGTTTATTATATTCCATCTATGGCAGGTACCAAACCCCGCACGTGTTGCATCACATCCTGTGGCACCGGACACAACTCCATCTAGAGTGCGTGGGCCAAAGCACAAAGGGAAGGAGCCACTTGTCCAACCGGTTCCCACTGCAGCACCTCCTCAGGTATAGTAATTCGTATGGATTTGATGGTGTAATTTCAGGTGTTCATTTTTTGCCCAACAGTTGCAGGTACCGAATCCCCCGCGTGGTGCAGAACATCCGGTGGTACCGCACACAACTCCAACTAGAATAGATGGGCCGAAGCACATAGGGAAGGTCCCACTTGTTCAACCAAGCCACAGTGCACTACCCCCTCAGGTATACTAGGTCATATGGCTTTGATAGTGTGAGGTCAGAGGTTTATTTGGGTCGATAGTTGCAGGAATCAAACCCCCCACGTATTGCATCACACCCGGCAGCACCGCGCACAGTTCCACTGTTGGTGGACGGGCCAACACACGGAGGGAAGGAGCCGATTGTTCAACAGGGCCAATCGCCAGGGATGTACTTTAGCCCCATGTTTGGGTACCCAACTATTATACTGCCCCATGTGTATGTTTTGTGGATGTGGGTTTTTAGTAACTCCCAGGGTGGACGGTAAGCAGATTAAAAGTTATATTCATTCGTATGTTGTTTAGTATTCAAAGTTATTGGTGTGTTCTCTTATTTGAACGTTTTCATTATTTGTCTTCTCATTTAGCGATGAGGTGCTATTCGAATACGCCGGACGTACTGTAAAGTGGGCCCAAATCCAAACGCTAAGGGAGAAGACGAACGTGTCGAAGACCGTTGTTGATGCCTGGTGCTATGTCATGAATACCCGGGAGAAGGTGGACAGATCTGGTGGCGTTACCCGGCTGTTTTTGCCCACTAGCACGACGGTAAGGCTATAGAATGCACACTAGCATAAAACTCTATAAAACTCTATTTTTGTTTAGGTTCAAGTCTTGTTCTCTCATTCTTGCGTGTAGCTTGCAATTTCAATTACCATTAAATCTGCTTTATTTATTTGTTAGAAAATGTTGTGGATATGGCTGTGTATCATAAGGAGCAAAAATGCTTCTATAATAAGGATCTGGATAAGGATAACCTGTTTGAGCCTGCAAAAAATATTGTAAATAAACCAATATGATCACCAGTACTTCTGCATTTAGGTACTTCAAGTTATTCAATAATCACATATTAACATGAAAAATGATTTAATTGTCATTGTTATTTATTACTGTTTAGATGGATAACTTGAACAATCTCTCATGGCAATTGGTATGTGGAAAGGGAAAGTGCAACAAACTGGCCAGAATGATTTAATTGTCATTGTTAAGTATTACTCTTTCTTGTTGCAGCATTGCAAATAATAGATGAGTCTTGTACCAACCTTCGTGTCCTTTTTTTGACCCGGGCAGTTTTAATTGATATTGGTTAACAGGGTGGGGTTTTTGTTTGCTTGTTCTTATATTTCTTTGAGTGCAGATATATAGTAAATAGGGAATAGCTGACCTATATATGTATATATTTGCTTATGCAGAAATGAATGAACCTAACAGCTTAAGGGTTAACTTGTTCTCAAACCCCGTCTTATTAGCAACTGTAAATGCAGGTTGGGATCGTTGTTGCAACTTCGGCCAGCGAGGATGCGAGGATTGGGTGGTTTGCGAAGCGCATGGATGGGGAGCTGCAGAGGATTGGCCGTGAGGGGACTGCCGACGTAGATTTGGTGACATACCTGTCTCTCTAAGGTAGTTGCAATGACTTTTACTTTACATGGACTAATCTTTCTTTTGAATGCAAATGCAGTTTGTTTTCCCAATTTTCGACAATGGCACCTATTACATGATGGCTATCAGTTTTGAGCACTCCCGATTTGACATCATTGACAGTTTGTCTGTGAAGAAAACTAACAAAGAAATGTATGGCAGTGCACCGGAGGATCTGGTATGTGTCGATGTTTGCTCAGTGTGATTTCTGCCTTTCTATTTTTTGGTTGTATTGGGTTTAGTATTGGTATTATTATTGGTATTAGTATTAATGGGTTTGTTGCAGATCATGTGCTTGGGTGCGTACCTGGACTCCAAGATGCAAGGGCTTCGAGCTGCACGTCTTCAAATGATGAAACCGAAGAGGATGCAGATGAGTTGGAGGGATACCACATCAACGGTGGAATCTGGGGTCTTCACGATGCGGCACATGGAGGCATATGCTGGGCAGAGCTGTGCGACTTGGGATACGGGCCTGCAGCGAGGGAATGCTCTGCAACTACTCGACTTACGCACGCGCTACATGCATAATATCCTGCTCAGCGTGATTAACGCCCATACAAACAGGATTGCAACGCGGGTTGCAGGGTTTGAACGTAAAAGATTAGCGCAACTACATTGGTGATCAAGGACGTGTCGTGTGGTGTCAGCCTGGGATAAATTTTGGTAGTAATTGGACCGTAAATATTTGGGGTTTATTTACATTTTGTTGACAATAACATTATGGCATAGCGCAAGTCTCATGCTTGAATGCTTTGGTTAGTTTATCTTAGTCGTTGGTGGTATTGAATACTAGCTCGGTTATTAAGGACGGTGCAGTGCATTAGATTTACTTCGTCTACTTGTTTATATCTGATTTCGCCTGTTAATTATCTGATTAGTCGCATGTTTGAATGGTTTGTAACCTATATTTGTTTGATTATCTGTATACTAGTTTGCAATCCGGGTTCGTGCAAATGATTCAGTTTTAAAGATTAATTGTTGTATACTCAGTCGGGATATCCATGCATTTAGTGTCATTATTAGTTAATTAATTTTGACACAATAATTAGTTATATGCATGCTTTGGGAGTTAATTAATTTTGACACAAAAATTAGTTATGTGCATGCATTAGGGCAGACGGCGGTACAAAGTTTGCCAACTGTAAACACGAAATTTAAGTGTAAGACGTCTTATTTAAATGCACATTACAGCACATGTGGGACCGGGTGTAAATTTAAATTCACATTACAGCTTGACAAGTGCAAAACGGAATGTACAAATTAAAATGGGGACAATGTTTAAAACGCCCATGCAGTACTAAATGGAATGTACACATTACGTTGAATCCAGAAAACGAAGCAAAAAATAGGTTCGAAAGTAGTTTGGAATAAAAATAGAACAATTAAAACACTGTACAAGTTTCCAAAAAAAGTTACTTTGAAGGGCAACTACGTGCGTTATGGTGCGCGTATTTACCACAAATCCCGCACTTTCGTCCGACTTTGGCATTTTTCTCAATTGCTATCTCCCTGCTGCTTTTTATACGCTTCCCGGTGCCTTTGTTCTTTGCTTGGGGTGGGGCCTGTATAGTTATGGATTGTGGTGGCTCCACGCCGCATAATGCTTGTATTGCAGCACGGTTACCCTTAACAGGGCTCACAGTTAGGCCATCACTTCCAAATTTAGCTGTAAGACCCTTTAGTACCGAGACCATCCGTGTCTGCCGCTCTATGCTATTACCTGCCAACCCAACGCACGTGTTGATCTCAGCCCACAGTTGGGTTGCTACGGGTGGTGGGTTATCACTTGCATATGGGATCCCCTTACACGCGCTACAGTGAAGGTGCTTGCACCACCGGTTCACAATATATTCGGGTGGTAATTGTTCCCACTTTGCACCCCGGAAAACCACAAACATATGTCGACAGACGAGACCAATTCTTCTGAATAAGTTGCAACTGCAAGACGTTCTAGCCCCGCCTGCCTTGTAGTGCACGGTTGCAATACTGTTGTGCTCACCCTCAATGTCGTAATGAGTGCTATCACCATCGTGTCGTACACCAACCACAGAACAAGAAAAACAAGCTGCTTCTATTTCTTTTTGTAACTCGTAAAAAATAGTGGTGGTGAACACCTGTGCAATATGCCGCTCGAGTGCTAGTGGCGTCTTGAACTCTGGCAGGTAACCCTCGCAATTTGCGTTCAGTTTATCCTGCCGATCTCGTTGCGTTCCCAACACGCTCTCAAATTGCATATAAAACTCTACCAAACTAGAATGGGGACGTGCGAATCTACCGTATACACCATTCTCTGCTTCTGACCGCGATGTGGTTCGCAACAGCCCACACATGGGCAGATCTGAAAAATAAGCAGGGATCCAATTCTCCCTTTCACCGAAGATTTTGCAGAACCAACGGTGGTTTGATAGATTGTATTCGTCCATTAGTAGTTTCCATGCTGCCTCAAATTCAACGCTTCGAATTCCCTCGTTCCAGACAATAGCATTTAGTTTCTTGCGAAACTCTGTGTCTTTAGCTAACTCACCCCTAGCTTTTCATTAACCTTAGTCATGATGTGCCACATACAGTAGCGATGTCGGCACTTTGATAATACTTGTTCGATAGCAATTTTCATCGCTGGGTCTTGGTCGGTCACGACGCACATTGGGGTCTTGCCCATTGCACATGTAAATCTCTCTAATAGCCAGCTGTATGAATCAACATCTTCCTTTGTGAGGAGTCCGGCCCCAAAAGTGATGCATCGTTTGTGGTTGTCGACACCGGTGAATGGCACAAACACCATATTATACCTGCACAATTAAAAGGGAACTGTGATCTCCCTACCGTCTAATACTATTATCGTGTATACTACACATGTAATGCAATATTAATAACTGCATGTATGCAATATTAGTAACTAGCAGCAAATCAAAATTGGCTAACACGTAGGCTAAAAAATATTCTACACAGGTGTCTTAATAAATATGCGCAGAAAACGATGCAAAAATTCATAGGATCATCAAATTCCATGTTACGTAACTAGCATTTCATTATTAAATAAATCTATTCCAATGGTATATAATTAAACAATAATCAACAGTTGTGAAGGGAGTACCAATTTTACAAATAATAATTCGGTCAACAAAAATGGTGTACCAATTCACATACTGTCTATGAGATTTGTCCGGACATCAATGAAAACAAATTAATTGAATAACAAAGTGCAACCCCGTACCTGTTTGTTCCATAAGTCGCATCGAATGAGATGGTATCACCATAGCAAGTAAATGTCCGCCTACCGAGTGGGTCAGCCCAGAACAGTCTCGTGAGTCGGTTTTCTTCGTCCAGATGGTAATCAAAAAAGAATTCATTACAGACTTCATGTTTCGCTTTGAATGTTGCAATAATCATCTCGCCATCAGCTACATCAACGTAGGTTTGGACGTCCCGTTTGAAATTGTGAAATTCCACATCGGTTGCATCGACGTTAGCATACGACCCAGTTGCCTCCTTGCAAAACCGAAGTCCGGTTGAAGCACCAATGTTAGCCTTAATACAATTACCTAAAAAAAGCTTGTTTGGCCACGTCGAGCCGTCGGTTTATCCGCAAGAATAGTTTAGACGACTCCGAGCATAACTTGTGTGTATGTTTCTCAACAAAAACGGTCACAACGAACTTCCCGGAACCCTTTTTTATAAACCCAATTCTGGCTCCGCAATTAACCCTGTTCGAAAGCCGACGGCGCCGCTCACGCTTAGCTTCACCACCTTCAACCCGGGCATGGAGTGTCGTACCACCACCTTTGACCCCTTGCCGACTGCACACCAAATACCGTGAGTAGATAACTCCGGCTCGGTCTCGTTTCACGCTACTGCAGCGGACGTCAAACCCCATTATTCGGGCGTAGTTGGTGTAGTGTTGGATGCCCTCGTTTAGTGTGTTGAATACACGCCCCACCGCTGGCAGTACTGAAACGTCCACAGCATGCGTCCATTGTTGGTCTTCGCTTGGCAACCCCGCCGTAAAACCATCGATGGCCTCCGCTTCCGGGATCACCGCTCGATCCCCTGCACAAACACGTTGTTAAATTGTTATGGGGGTAAAAAACAAACAACGCGCGGTAGCCATGAAGGGGGGAAGAAAAACATGCGGGTGAACCTGGTGATGCACTCGCATTGGAGTCGCCCATCATCGCGCTTCGTCCGAACGGCCACTGTCGGTGAAGGAGGAAACGTCAGCACAGTAAACAACGCGAGAAATCAGAAGTATATGCGTTGTCGGATTCTAATAACACACGGTTGGGGGAGGTTACATAAATAGGGGAGGGTATCACATGGTGCGTGGTGCAGCGTTCCGATTGAAGCATGCAATATTTGGGCCGTATGATCAAGCATATCGACGATCTGAATTGGTACACTAGTTCGCACGTTATTAATGGTTCGCACCAGAAAAATAGCCTATATATATATATATATATATATATATATATATATATATATATATATATATATATATATATATATATATATATATATAAAAGTTTGATTAGGCATTTAGGCTCACAACTTATTCTAGCCAAATTTGATATATTCAAACTTCAATTCGATCAAGAATAATCAAATGAAATTCAAGCATTTATTAATCAAAATAGTTTGACTCACTTTACATCTCTAAGACTCTAAATTTACATTTTCAATTAAAACTTCAATAATTAAAACAGCTGATTACTCCAATCACATTAATTGTAATTCATCCAAACCGACGACCGGATCACCCCAACAACTCTTCCAAACCCAATTTTAAGAATATTTCCAACAAACTGTCAAACCAGCGAAAAGAACAGTTTATTAAAGCAACCAACCAAACATCATAGCATTTAAGGAGCTGAGCTTCTGTAGATGAATACTTAAGAGAGAGAGAGAGAGAGAGAGAGGTCTTTATGAGAAGCAAGAGAGAGTAGATGTTATGAGATTTCTGCAATATTACAATACAATACAAAACAATGAACTGTTTGGTAGAAGCCATAGAGGCTATCCTGAGGTGCTTTGGTGTTGAGTCGTCTCAATCAGCTGCTGAAAACCCCATTGGAGAACCTCTTTTGCAGCCGTCTCAGCCCACAGACGACTGCGCACCGCCTTCTTCCACCACTGACCCGCCACCGCCTGACGACGGAGTTGATCCAATGCCAATAACAACGGCGGCAGTAAGTCCACACCTATTTCCCTTCACTATACATATTCATAGCATTTCAAACACCTGCATATACTCCCAAATACTCTGTCGGGTCGGGTGTGGGGCCCTAAGGGTTGGAGTTCAACCTTTTGGAAGAATACTATATATATATATATATTTGGCTAATATGACATATTTTAATTAATTTAACAATTTGCGGTATTGACTTTTTACCGGTCAATACTGTTCCTAGTGGGTTTAAACTCATTGACCTCTCATTTGGGAGTCATTTCATGTCACTAGATCACAAGTATGTATAGACAAATACTATATGCAAGTTTTTTTTTTTGTGTTTTGAAAAATAAGTAAAGATATAACATATATGTGTGTCGTTGTGAAATTTGTACCTTACAAGTATAAATTCTATATTTGGTCATTTCGATTCAGGTCTCATGATCCATAATGTTATGTGGACCCTAATTCATGATATAAATTGCATAGAAAGGACACTGTCAAACGCCCAATAAGACTTGAGTCGCAGGGAAAACGATGATTGTAACGTCAAATAGTTCCTTATTTTAACTAGTTAAGAAAATGGTCTTAAATTCAATTCATATCTACCATCTTTAATGAATTAGTGGCTGATGGTTGATGTCGTTTTTTCAAAGGAAAAAACGATAAATATGCATTTACGAAATAAAACTCGTGTCACATATTTAGAGTTTATTGAAATAATTAAAACTCACATATAAGAAGAACTAATTGTGATGTCTTCCCACCATGAGTGACTCTCCTATAGAACCATATCTCATGGATTCTTATTTGTGAAACGGATCAGGTCAAAATCAAAATGTAATACTTATACTGAAAAATGTAATACTAATCAGGAATATAGTGTTTGTTACTTATAAAGGAAAGTGTAATATAATACTTTTGACGAAAAATATAATATTTTTAAATTAAAATGTAAAATTATTACCGAGTACATTTTTTTTTTTAAAGTATTACACTTTCTTTTTCAAGTAATAAACACTTTATTTATGATTAGTATTACATTTTCATCTTGACTCGACCTATCTTACAAACAAGGATATGTGAGGCGGTTTTACACAAGCTTTTACCTAAAACAATAATAAAATATGGTGAAATTTTTCAAAAATTAGCATTAAATATAAGGAAAATGTACAGTTTTAATTTTAAAAATTAACATTAAATATAAGGAAATGTAGACTTTTAATCCAATTTGTCACAAATTGTAACATTTAATATTATGTCCCTAGGTTATAAATGTACTAAAAGTACCCAAATTGTTTCCAACGTAGCACTTTCACTTTCTATGCTATTTACCTTGTTGAAAAAATTATCAAAAAATGACATTAAAGTGGACATTTTGAGGCAATGTTTTGAGCAGGGTCCATTTTTTATTTAGTTAGAGACCAAATGAATTTGTATTCTCTTGAGTAATCAGAGGTTTAATTTGATATATTATATATTTAAATTGGATAATGTGTTAATTAATGTGAAACTGATTCTCAAAGTATATTCATTATATTGTGAAAATAAGCTTTTGTTTAAAGGTTTTAAAAGACCATTTATCAAACATAGAAAAAAGTACCTAAGTTTGCATTAGTATGTATAGATACATTTCAACTTTTAAAGGTTTGAAGTAATTTTTTATTTGTTTTACGTCTGGCCTATTAATGTACTAGAGGTTAATGGTTTAAGTTTCCAGTTATATTCTCTGTCTCATTTTATCTGTCTTATTTACTATTTATTGGTCAAACCAGCTCTTTCTTCTTTATTTATTTTTTTAATATTTTTATTTATTTTTAATTTTAATTTTTTTTATTTTTGTATTTAATAGTACTTTTAGTGTAGTTTCTAAATATATAACTTTTATATATTAATACTAAACTTAATATTTGAAATTATATTTGTGCGCAGGTCGCAGCAGCTCCTCCAAGGCCAGGACTTGGTAATCCTGGAGGTCCTCAGACAAACAGATCCCTGACTTGAACTCCTAAATTAACCTCTACTTATAATTGTATTATTTCACAGATCACTGTACTGGTGGTTTGGTTTATGTTTTATGTCTATCAGGGTGTGTTTGGTTCGTACATGTGAATCATAACGAGAATGCGAATTAAATATTTGGTAATAGTAATGGTTTTAGTGAAAATATTTTGTATGTTTGGTAGTAGGTGAACTTGGAATTATTAGTAATATTGATATTGAGTTGTGTATTTATGACCCGGGACTAACAGGGCGTTTGGTTGGAGGGATTTTAAATTCCCTTCCCACTTAATTCCCACCTAATTCCAAAGGCCATTAAATTCCGTAGTTTGGTTGGAGGGAATTGCAATTCCATGGAATTGCAATTCCTCCATTTTCATGGAATTAAAATCTCATGTCCCCCCTGGTATTTTAATTCCTGGGAAAAAAAGATAGTGATGAGTCAAAATTACTCATTCCTTTTTTAATCTAAAATTAATGTCTAGCAACAATAATGGACATTTTTGACTTTATACTACTTATTCTCTTTCAATTCCCATGTATACCAAACATTGGAATTGAAATTCCCAGTAATTCTATTCCTGTCAACCAAACACTGGAATTTAAATTCCCTCTTTATTCCCAGTAATTCAACTCCCATGGAATTACAATTCTTTCCCACATAATTCTCCCCCTCCAACCAAACACCCTGTAAATGTTTTAAAAATAGGAAAACAAAAATCAAAGGCAATTAATCTTATCCTAATATAATAATATCCAAAGCATCAATTTAATAAAAAAGAATCAAAACAAAAATCTAAAAATACTCAATAAGATGGGATGATACCACTTTTTAATTAGGGAATGAAATTTTTAATATCCATAGTTATTGTGCTTTAAAAAGTTGTTAACCAAACACTAACAATAATTTTGATTCTCATTCCTAGCGTGTAAACCAATGAACCAAACACACCCTTAATCTATTTATTTACTACAGACTACAGAGTATCTACTTGTCTATATCCAGAATTGGGGTGTGTAGGTTTTTTATATCCTTATTAAATGTTAAGCCGTATTGATCCCTTAAAAAAAAAAAAAAAAAGCCGTATTGATAATAACATTTCTGAGTTTTAACTTCATTTGTAATATATATATATATATTTTTTTAGTAACTCGTTATTTTTTTTGAATCAGGGGGACGAGATACCCGGTAGCTCTCAAGAGCTGGGTGACTCTCTAACTCTACGAACACACATGACACTACTTAAGTCCATGAGATGAACCTCCTCGCTATGTAAGGGACAAGAATTGAATGTTGTCTAGCCCTCTTGGAGCCCCAACGTTACCAAGGGAATCAGCAACTCTATTTTGCTCTCGATAGATCACACGAATAGAGATCCTCCCGTCTCTTTCAACCCAACTTCTGGCCTCCTCAATTGTTCTACGAATAGGACCCCAAAGTGCAGTGTTGTTTTGGATCCACTCCTCGACCGTTATTTCTTTGCATTTGGCAATGATTCTAATCACATAATATTCATGATTTTTTTTTTTTTAAATAAGGGTCAAATATGGCGTCAAAAGGAAATGAAATTAAGAAATTAGCTAGGCTATCCAACTAAAACAAGATCGAGTTAATTAATATCATATGGGTACTCCGACAATAGTGATTTTGCAACGTTTAGTCCTAAACTTTTAAATTGACCGCCCATGGTCTTTCGACTTTCAAATTGTTATAATTTGTGGTATAATTTAACCACTCATAGTCTTTCAACTATTAAACTTTAACCAACCCATGGTCCTTCCATGATGACCGCAAGTAGTTAAATTTTAATAGTTGAAGAACCATGGGTGGTTAACTTGGAACACAGATGGTAACAATATGAAAATCGAAGGCTCACGTGATCAATTTGAAAGTTTAAGACTAAACGTAAAAATACATACAACTATACTCGGAAGGCCCCATATGACGGTAACTCACTAAAACAACTAATTACCTTTTTCTAACCCTTTCACAGTCATCAGCGACCTCCCTGCTGCCACCACTGGCAATGAGGTTGTCAGCACCCCCCCCCCCCCCCCCCCCCATCCCCTCCCACCCAACACACCATTTCTAATAAGCGCAAGAACAAAGGTTGACCTTAACCTTTGAGTGTAAGGACAAGGATCACGAAGATGGAGTCAAGTCGTCTCCACCCCTAAGCAAGGGCGAAGACCCTGCATGCCATGGAAGTCATGTGTTTTCTTTTCTTTAATTTTAATTTGAGAAAATGGTTAAATAGACATATGAACTTTATACGAAAATGCAATTAAATTTTTTTTTTTTTTTTTTTTTGAAAACCAAAGCTTTATCAATAATATTAAATCAAAGGTTCAATACAAGAAGGAACTGAATCATCCCAAAAAATTGGACCAGTAGATGAATCAGTGGCTCTAGCCATAACATGAGTCAACCTATTCACTGATTTAGGAATAAAATTAATGGACACTACTTCAAAGTGTCGTTTTAAAGAACGGCATTGACTTATAACACAGCCCGTACTAGAATAGTCCAAAGCCGAGCCATTGATCGCATTACATAGGGTTTGACAATCTGTAAAGACAGCCACCTTCGATCATAAGCCCAGGATAGTCGCAATTGCTTCTGCCAAATTCACATCATTTAAACATCGAACCGGGCCATTTTTGGCAGCCACGGAATTACCAGAATTATCCATGATCACAACCCCAAAACTAGCATAATCCAGTTCTGTGTACACAGCAGCATCAGTATAGATAGCATGACCATCTCCTGGAATCAAAGATAGATGATTAGTGCTTAAACCATGCCTACCAATCCCATTTTGCAGACTTGCGTGAGTCTGGGTACTGCCCATACCATCCCAATCATTTAAAAGCCTCTGTACCTCATAATAGACCGCTCGATAGAAGGTGTGATAAGCCCCTGCACAAAGTATAAATAGATATGGAGATGGAACAATAAAATCCCATTCACACCAACCTTGTAGCGTAGTTACCATGTTACGTGTTTGTAGTTAACATGTTATATACTTTTCAATTTATTTATAGTCACATAAATTGTTAACTCCAACTACAAAATATGTCAACTATAGACATAATCTGAAAATTATTTTAGATCAGGGTCCACAATATAAGGTAGACCCTAGTCCATGATATAATTTTCCAAGATTAAGTTATCTACATATCTCATCGAAATTTCAATAAGAATAAAGCCCAAGTAATTCTATTACTTTTTTTTTTGGTTGTATTTTTAAAGAGTCATGGGCTTCTCCTTCGGTAGCAATATTTTTTTCCCAATTCTGAACCGGAATCAGCGGTTTCGCCTCCCGATTTTATCAAATCGGAACAGAAAATCATTTGTCCAGTTTTGATTCAGTTTCTACAGTATATAGTTTGGTTCAAACCAAATCGTGATCATCTCTAATGATAATAATTTGAGCTTATTTTCTCTAAAAATTTACAAGTCAAACAATATTTTTGGTTACTTTAAAAAAAAAAAAAAACAATATTTTTGGATAAAACACTTTTAGAGTAAAAAAGTCAAATTTTATTTTCTAGAAATAGTGATGTTACACATATCCATCAAAATTTGCATCCTAATTATTCATTCTGATGTATCATTATTATTGTATTTAATTATTAAGTAATCTTTTTGGTGAATGTGTTAGTTTCTTGGAAATCTAAGAGAAAAGAACAAAGTTTGAAGATCATCTATTGAGGCTAACTGGCTAAGTATAGGGCTATTGCTACCACTGAGAGCATCCACTATAGTGTCTTTTTTCAAGTTTTTTCAGAATGAATTCTTTCAAGCCAAGGAGCATAATTGATGTGAGAATAAGATAATGAAAAAAGAATTCTCCTACAAATGAGAGAATAATGTTAGATTTATTTAAAAAAAAAAAAAAAAAAAAAAAAAAGAGCAGACAGTGAGACACGTGAGGGAAACGAAATGGTCCACTCGGGCGCGTCCACGCGGTCCGAGTGGCGCGCCTGACCCATTACCTTTTCATTTTTTTTAATCAATTTTTGTTTTTTTTTTTTCCTTCTCCTCCCACATTCTCTTTCCTAATCACTTTTACATTTTCCCCACTACCCCACTGATAAGGATACTCTTAAGTTTAATGGCTCTCTTATTTGTTGGATGTTTTTGAGGAACTCCCTAGGGCAACTGTAGTGCTATACTCAAATAGTAAGTGAGTCTTAGCTTGGCCATTGCTCAAAATCCAATCTTCGACAAATAGAATAAATATATTGAGATCGATTGTCATTTCATTATAAAAAAGTTACAGTATGACCGATCGAGTTGATGAAGCTCTTGCATGTTCCCACTCAACACCAGCTAGCTGATGTCTTTACAAAGGCCTTGCACCTACTGCATTTCATTCCTTCATCTCCAAGCTTGGCCTACATAACATATATATAGTCCAGCTTGCGTGGCTGTCAATGCTAGAAGACTGCCAGTTCAATGATTAGTTTTTCTGTTTTAATAGGAAAATGCTGTGTACTCTCAATTTTTATTCTCACACACAAAACTTAGACACTTGTATTGAGACCCACATGAAAAAAATAATTTATCAAGCTCGTCACATACGGGAGTAAAATTGAGGGAGTATGATTTGAGAGTACATGTAGTAGAACTCGTTCTAATATTCCAAATATATTCCGAATATTATGCTAGATATTTTTGTTCTAGTTACATGGTGGACAATACGTGAAGTACTAACAAATGTGTATTCATATTAATATTATTTTTTTTTTGGAAACAAAACGAGAGAGATTTCATTAATTAAGGTCCAAACTCAAAACATGAGCGATGGAAGGAAAAGGGACCAGGTTAAAGTCTGTATAGTCAGACATAAACAAGGCTTCCCTAGCTAGTAAATGGACAATCCTGTTCACGGACCGTTTAACAAACAAAATATTTAAGATAGTAAAAACTCTAGTTGGTAACAGATGCACCCGTTGGTTGGTCAGTGATGTTTGTTTGTTTTTTTTTTCTTTAAAAAAAAAAAAAAACAAAGAAACTGACAAAATCTCTACATTTGCAAGAAGACCCAACACCCAAAACCTCTCTATCTTGTTTTTAATGTTTGAAGAACCAAGAACAATTCCCTATTGGGGATTCTCTTATGACAAAGAAATATGGAGAAAAAGTTTGATGTGTTTAATTGAAAATAGTGTTAACGGTTGACTTAGAAGTCAAATATTCATTTTTTGGTTATACAAAAGCATTAATATTTTAATATATAAATTAAAAATAATTACAAAATTACTAATAAGTGGACTGACAAGCTAGCTAGCCCATTTAACATGCCAGCTCACTATTGATGAGCTGAGTTACTATTTTTCAGCAGATTATATCATGCATCACAGTGCATGATCAATCATGCACCGCGCGTCAGATACTACAGTGTGTCTAAACCGATACTATCAAAACAACGTCGTTTTATTTAATGAAAAGAAACAAAATCTTTGCAAAAAATAACTCTATTCTTCAGTTTCATTTTGTATACACTGCAGTTTCAGTTCAACACAACTACAGTTTCATTTTGATATAACTACAGTTTCATTCAATATTTATACACTCAAATATGTGAAATGTTATTTAATTTTATTTTATATACACTATAATTTCATTAAGACACAACTACATGATCATTTCAATATAATTACAGCTTCATTGTACAATATACACTCAAATATGTGAAATGTTATTCAGTTTCATTTTATATATACTGTAGTTTCATTTCACCACAACTACAATATCATTTTGATATAACTGTAGTTTCATTTGATAATATAAAAATAATACGTGAGACAGTGTCGGTTTAGACACACTGTAGTGTCTAACCCGCGGTGCATGATTGATCATGCATTCATCACTGTGGTGCATGATAAAACAATTGCTATTTTTCGGTATGGTGAGTGCAAATTGTAGGGTAATGAGGTTTGCAACTTCCGTTAATTCATGTTGGTACACAAAATGCACACGCCTATACAGAGCTACGCATCGACTATTTGGTCATATTACTTTGCACACGTTATGTTACGCACACGCACAGAAAATGGCTACTCGCGACTATGGAAGCCGACAACCAAATAATATTTAGGTATCCCATGCTAAAAAAAACCCGGGCCACGGTGAAATGCACAGGCTTACATACATCTACGCACAAACAAGTATCAACACATCCACGTTGAAAAAAATTGCATCCCGGAATAAAATAAATCAAAACATTAGGCCCCTGAGATAAAATGAAAATGTAAATACGACCAAAAGTCATGCTCACACTAAGTAAAAAAATCCAATAACCAAACACAAAAACAGATACATTATAATACTAACGTCACTCCAAAATCACTCGTTCAAGAACAACGCACAAACTGATGTACGTCTACTCATACACCATCATAATATTACATTAGAAACAGCATCAAAATAAAAAGTACAACAATAGCACATTCAGCAACGTGCACACGCTAATATGTTATAACGCACACACCGTCGATAAAAATGGCCTTAAAAAATAGTACAAAAGCACATACCTATGTAGTTACCATCTATTTGCAATGTCTGAAATGTTGTGGATTACAACCAAGTGTACTCACGTTATTACTTCATCAGCCATCTATTCAAATTAATACATGTGATTTCCATTAATATGATCTCACATATCATGCTAAAGATCCCACTTTAATTCTAACCATAATTAATCATTATACTACAATGATTATTTAATCCTTCTCTTTTAAAAATGTCCTTAATTAGATTATATTTCTCTTTCAATCTCAACTATCAATTGAAAATGTTTTAATGGGTGTGATGAGATATTTAACATAGGGTCTCATTGGATCCAATATATATATATATATATATATATATATATATATATATATATATATATATATATATATATACACACACACACACACACTTTTGTATAAAGGTATTTTTGTCTTTTAAACATATATTCCGTTTCTATTCTTAAACTAACTAAATACTGAAATCTATTCCTTCAGTTGATCATCCTCCGTTGTAGTCTTTGGGTATCCCCTTCCTAAGCATCCTAAAAAAAAAAAAGTCTATTCTTTCAGTGAACTAAACAATAGAAGACAATTCATGTTCTATTCCTTACTTATTCCAATACCTATGGAATATCATTCATATTCGCTCGAAATTCATTTCGTGAACTAAATGTACCGTAATAGTGAACCAATCAATTTGAATATACTTTTCATGTTTGGACACATTTAATGAAGAGTGTGCAGTGTTATAATATTGTTAAATATCAGAATTGATACAGTGTATACTGTTATATACTCTCACTAGTATTTGCGTCCGTGCGTTGCACGGAATGAATTTGTTATAATATTTTAAAAATATTTAGATCAATATACAATTGTATAAATTATAACATCGAATATTATATAATATAATTGAAGAATTGAGTTGCACCGATTATGTTTTCTGATGTTATCAATACTTGAATTCGAGTAAATAATTGCCCAATTAATAGTTAACGTGTAAATATACGCATTCGGTGCTGCAACTTTAGAGATTTTATATATCAGTGTTTAGAATTTGTATTAATTGGACTAATTAGCTCGTTGTCTAGCAACTCAGTTATAGAAATTATTTATACGGAAGATATATTTTCTATGTAGATATATAGCAATTTTGTCATCTTTGTATATAACAAACCATAATATCAATAACTTGAATTATACATTATTGAAAATCTCTTTGTAGACAGCATTGGAAGTAGTAACGGAATTTTATCCATCCTCGTCTAGAGTTAAAACCATCAGACCATCAGGATGGATGATTCGGGATAAATTCACATACAATTAACCGTAATTAAAGGCGAGTTTTTTTAGTAATAACTCAACGTGAGTTAGTGTTTGACCCTGACTTTTGTTGATAGTCATGGCATATGCGAGCATCAACGTGAATTGTTTTCGTTAGAACTTGAATGGCAATCTCGTATCAGAAGGGCAAAAGACATTTTAATTGAAGATTTTACTTTTATTAATAGTATAAATATAGATTGGTGTAAATAATAATTAAAAAATTATTATTTTCTTATAAAATTACATATAATTTCAAATGGATTTTCTCATTTATTACGCAGAATTTGTTTCCATTATTCTCACAATTATAATGGTTTAATTATTCTCAGCATTTGATAACCATCATCCATTTTTAAGTACACATTGACTTCAATGTGTGATAAAAATTCATTAGATATTAGTTAATTTTCATATAAAATTTTGCTACCAATTAAGCTTTATTAAATTTTTTTTACCAATTAATTAATATTCATATTCATTTGGGCGGGAATGTTGAAGATGATAATTTTACTTTTATTAATAGTATAAATTGGTGTAAATAATAATTAATAAATTATTATTTGTTTATAAAATTACGCAGAATTTCAAACGAATTTTCTCATTTGTTACGCAGAATTTGTATCCATTATTTTTATAATTATAATAATTTAATTATTCTCATAATTTGGTAACCATTTTTCATTTTTATATACTTATTGACTTTAATATATGGTAACAATTCATTAGATATTAGTTAATTTTCATATAAAATTTTGTTACGAATTAAGCTTTATTATTTTTTACTAATTAATTAATATTCATATTAATTTGGGTTGGGATGTTGTAAAGGAGGATTTTACTTTTATTAAAGTCATTTCATTAAGAACTTGGAGGGTGTGGTTGAGGGGAAGGGACGCATCCATCCTTATTAACCAAAGGCAAGGATTTGATCATTGCCTTTGGGAATTGGGCAACTTTAAATCTCCAGGCCAGCCCTTTCACCCAAAAGAGGGGCATTAGTCACTTTACCTAATCATGTTATATTAATTTCATTTTGAAATCATTGGTTCACATATTTGATTTATTTATTTTTTCTTTAATTATTTTCGTTGTAAACATAAATGATATATAATTAATTTATAATATTTATCAAATTGTATTTTTTTTTAAATGTAAAATTTTCTCATGTTTAGGGATTAAAAATATTTTAAAAATATTTTTTATTAGTAAGTATTTTTATTTCTAAAATATTTTCCAGCAACCCAAACACTCCCTTAGTCTCTAATAAAAAACTGAAAAATAAAAGTTATTTCATTAAGAAAATTAAAACTAATTAAAGTAAATCTAATCATGCTATATTTATTTGTAACTGTATATTAATTTCATTTTGAAATCATTGGTTCACATCTTTGAATTATTTATTTTTTTCTTTAACTATTATAAACAAAAATTATGATATTTATCAAATTGTGTGTGTGTGTGTGTGTGTATATATATATATATATATATATAACATTTACACATGTTATGAGGGGTTAAAAAATATTTCAAATTATTTTTTATTAGCATGTATTTTTATTTTAAAATATTTTTCAGCAGGATAAACACTCCCTTAGGCTCTCATAAAAAAAAAATTGATAAAGAAAAGTCATTTCATTAAGAAAATTAAAAATAATTAAAGTAAATCTAATCATGCTATATTTATTTGCAATTGTATATTAATTTCATTTTGAAATCATTGGTTCACATTTTTGAATTATTTATTTATTTTCTTTAACTATTGTAAACAAAAATTTGATATTTACCAAATTGTATTTTAAAAAATATATAACATTTACACATGTTATGAGGGCTTAAAAAATATTTTAAATTATTTTTTATTTGTATGTATTTTTATTTTAAAATATTTTTCAACAATCCAAACACTCCCATAGCCTCCCATAAAAAAAACTGACAAAGAAAAGTCATTTCATTAAGGAAATTAAAATTAATTAAAGTAAATCTAATCATGCTATATTTATTTGTAACTGTATATTAATTTCATTTTGAAATCATTGGTTCACATATTTGAATTTGTTTTTAATTATTATAATTTATAAACAGAAATGATATTGTACTAATTAATTTATGATATTTATC
Organism: Ipomoea nil; assembly: GCF_001879475.1. NCBI lineage: Eukaryota > Viridiplantae > Streptophyta > Magnoliopsida > Solanales > Convolvulaceae > Ipomoea > Ipomoea nil. The sequence goes on from NW_017618711.1 coordinate 3,792,381, forward strand.
AAATTGTATTGTTTGAAAAATATAAGATTTACAAATGGTATGAGGGGTTACAAAATATTTTAAAATTATTTTTTATTAGTAAGTATTTTAAAAAAATAAAAATTCCACCAACTCAAACACTCCCTTAGCCTCCCATAAACAACTGATAAAGAAAATCATATCATTAAGGGAATTAAAACTAATTAAAGTAAATGTAATCATGCTATATTTATTTGTAAATATATATTAATTTCATTTTGAAATTATTGGTTCACATATTTGAATTATTTATTTTTTTCTTTAATTATTATAAACATAAATGATATTGTATTAATTAATTTATGATATTTATCAAATTGTATTTTTTAAAATATAGTGTTTTACTCGAGAATTTTTTTTTTGTTATTATGAATTTAAAATTAAATTAGAAAAATAAAAAGATTTTATAATGTACAATATAATAATATAGTTGGACTTTTATATATTTGGTCAAGTATCTATTTTCATAACATACAAAATTAAAATTAAAATATTGTATGGTTAGTATAATCTCTAATCATGTGCATATTTAGATAAGTTTATAGAAAAAAATTTATAAAATTAAATTGATTTATTCCAAATTGTATTTCATATATATTATAATTTCAAAAATATGAATAATAATAACAAAGAAAATTGTACTTAGAAATCAATAAAAATGTAAATTCTAAATTTTGTATGAATAAATATAAACTCTAATCGGACGCATATCCTTATATGATTGAATAATACATTGTATATACACATAATATTTATTAATATGTATATATAAAAATTCTATAATATAATTTCATTCATTATAATTTGTATTAATAGATTAATAGGTTTATATTTAAAAATTTAAAAAGCTATGTTATATTTTCAGTAAAGTATAAACATATTCATTCGTTTTTCTTAATATTTCATTTCCTTTTGAATATATTCATTTCTTTTTTTTTTTCTTTCATAAAAAGAATTAATATTGATTTCTATTCATTTTTCTTAATAATTGTTGATTAATTGGCCTGATTTCCATGTCGATTAGGATATTAATAAGGGATTTCTGTTTGAAATATTCATTTCCTTTCTGATTAAAAAAATAATTATAAAAATATAATTACTGATTATATTTCTAATAAAATATTAATATATTCATTTCATTTTTCCTTCATAAATAATTAATATAAGTATAATAATTATAATCATATAATTACTGATTATATTTTAAATGAAATATGAGTATATTCATTTCCTTTTTCACTCATAGAAAGAGTTAATATTCATTTCCATTTCTTTTTCCTTCATAATTTTTTCCTAATATTTCATGTGGTGGTTACTAATTTTTTCGTAGGGAAAGCGGTGTTATATTTTCAATAAATTTTTAATATTAAATCTTTTTTTCATTTGGCCTGATTCTTGTGTCTATTAGTAATAAAATATTAATAATAGATTCTCGTGTGTAAAATTCATTTTTTTCTGTTCATATTCATTTCCTTTTTCCTTCATAAATAATTAATATAATTATAATAATATAATTACTGATTATATTTTAAGTGAAATATAGATATATTCATTTCCTTTTTCATTCATAGAAAGAGTTAATATTTGTTTCCATTTCTTTTTCCTTCATAATTTTTTCCTAATATTTCATTTGGTGGTTACTAATTTTTTTTGTAGGGAAAATTGTGTTATATTTCCAATAAATTTTTAATATTAAATCCTTTTTTCATTTGGCATGATTCCCATGCCTATTAGTAACATAATATTAATAATAGATTTTCGTGTGTAAAATTCATTCTTATTTCTGGTCATAAAAACAATCTGGTACGTTTGTAATATTCATTTTCAATCACAAAAACAATTTGGTACGTGTTTAATCATCATTTCCTTTTTCCTTTACCCTAATTTTCTGTGTAGCAAATTTGTTATTTACTTATTAAGCACTTTTTTTTTTTAATTCGAGTCCATTTTTAATATTAATTTCTTTTTTCTTTTGGTCTGATTTCTGTGCCAAAAGCCGTGTTATATTTTTAGTGAAATATAAACATATTCATTCGTTTTTCTTCATATTTCATTTCCTTTTGAATATATTTATTTCTTTTTTTTTCCTTCATAAAAAGAATTAATATTGATTTTTATTCATTTTTCCTAATAATTGTTGATTAATTGGCCTGATTTCCATGTCGATTAGTAACATGATATTAATAACAGATTTCTTTGTGAAATATTCATTTCCTTTCTCGTTCATAAAAAGAATTAATATTCATTTCCACATAATTAAAAAGAAATATAATTATAAAAATATAATTACTGATTATATTTCCAGTAAACTATTAATATATTCATTTCATTTTTCCTTCATAAATAATTAACATAATTATAATAACTATAATCATATAATTACTTATTATATTTTAAGTGAAATATGAATATATTCATTTCCTTTTTCACTCATAGAAAGAGTTAATATTCATTTCCATTTCTTTTTTCCTCATAATTTTTTCTAATATTTCACGTGGTGGTTACTAATTTTTTCGTAGGGAAAGCGGTGTTATATTTTCAATAAATTTTTAATATTAAATCTTTTTTTTTTCATTTGGCCTAATTCCCGTGTCTATTAGTAACAGAATATTAATAATAGATTTTTGTGTCTAAATTTTATTTTTTTCCTTTCATATTCATTTCTTTTTTTCTTCATAAATAATTAATATAATTATAATAATATAATTACTGATTATATTTTAAGTAAAATATGGATATATTCATTTCCTTTTTTCATTCATAGAAAGAGTTAATATTTGTTTTCATTTCTTTTTTCTTCATAATTTTTTCCTAATATTTCATTTGGTGGTTACTAATTTTTTCGTAGGGAAAACTGTGTTATATTTCCAATAAATTTTTAATATTAAATCCTTTTTTCATTTGCCATGATTCCCATGCCTATTAGTATAACAGAATATTAATAATAGATTCTCGTGTGTAAAATTCATTCTTATTTCTGGTCATAAAAACAATCTGGTACGTTTGTAATATTCATTTTCAATCATAAAAACAATCCGGTACAATGTTTAATAATCATTTTCTTTTTCCTTTATCCTAATTTTCTGTCTAGCAAATTAGTTATTTACTTATTAAGCACATTTTTTTTTAATTCGAGTCCATTTTTAATATTAATTTCGTTTTTCTTTTGGTCTGATTTCTGTGTCAATTAGTAACAAAATATTAATAACAAATTTCATTATTACAATTAATTCTTTAGTTTTTTTTTTTTGAATTAGAATAATGATAATTGTAATTATATTAATTAATTAATTGTATAGATTTTTTTTTTTTTTTTTTTTTTTTTGCAATGAGATACAGATACACTAATATGCAATGTACCCAAATGTGTTCTTCTGCCTCAAAGCCTAATGAATCATACACATGTTGCATCTTAAATGCACGTAGATATAGACATTCAATTTTTTTTTTTTTTTTTTTAAGAATGCTAATCGATTCACTGATAGTTGAAGGTAGATAACAATACTTATAATATGAAATTAAACCTTTTGGATGAATAATATGAAATTAAACTCAAATCCAAATTACTTTACATCCATTAACCCCTAATTGAGATTATATAAAAAGGAAACATAGATTTAAATGATTTCATCTAAGAGCTTGTAAATATGGTGACTGCTTTAGTGTTTTTAGAGAGACAACGTGCTTTTGCCAATTCGCCAGGAAGAACCAATCTCATGCCGGTTTGAATCTCGCGGGAAGTGATTATTGGCTTCTTGTTGTAGTGGGCCAAGCGAGTCACCTCTTGGGCGAGCTTCAAGAAGATATCATTGATGAAGCTATTCATGATGTCCAAACTGCAAAACATATTGAAGTACGTGAGAATATAGTTAGAAAAATGTAGAAAATTCATACAAAAAGAAAGCAGAAAGATGAGTTTGAGATTCTTTGATTGAAGAAGCTCTTGTATTTATAGGTAGAAAATACTAATTCAAAAGGAAAGTATAATAATTTATTTATTTAAGGGAAAATATAATAATTTATTTATTTATTTATTTAAGGTAATAACATTATTATTATTATAACTAGTATTTGCGTCCGTGCGATGCACGGAATAGATTTGTTGTAATATATTAAGAATATTTGGATCGATATATAATTATTTAAATTAGAACATCAAATATTATATAGTTCAATTGAATATACGGGTTGGATCATTTATGTGTTTTTATATTATCATTGTATGAATTTAAGCAAATAATTGCTCAAATTAATAGCTAATGTGTAGATGTATGCATGTAGTGTTATAACTTTGGAGATTTTTTTATCATTGTTTAGTATTTTTTTTATAAATTATACAAATGTGTTCGTTTTCTAGCAACTCAGTTATATGAATGAATTGTTATCTTAATTCATTTGTATGGAGGATATTTTTTTTGTCTATACATATAGCAATTTTGTCATTTAAAAAAATATAATATCAACGATTTTATTTACACATTGTTGAAACCTCTTTGTAGACGACATTGGTAGTAGCAACACAATCTTGTCCATCATCGTCTAGAGCTAACACCTTCAATTGATCAGGATGGGTGACTCGGTGAAAATATATAATGGTATAATATTAGTCAATTAGCGATCCTTTTATATTTTAAATAAATTAGTAATATCATATTTATTTTCAGTCAATTATTCTTTTGTATTTTTAGTCAATTAGAATATTACATGGAGTGATATTTTTACCTAATTTGTGTTCCATTTTTAATTGAGGATGTATAATATTATTATTGAAATATTTCTGTTCCATTTGTAATTTACCTTTACTATTGTTTAAAATATGCATTTACTATTTATGATGTAGAATATTATTATTGAAATATTGGCGTTCAATTTTAGTTTCCCTTCCATTTTAATTAAAATGCAATGGTCTAACCATTTATTTTTTTCATATTAGTCAATTATGAATAATTTTTTATTTGCAGTCAATTATTAATATTCATTTCCTTTTAAATTTTCAATATATTAGTAATATCATATTTATTTTCATCCAATTACTTCTCTTTTATTTTTAGTCAATTAATCAATTAGCGAACTAAAATATCAAATGCAATGATATTTTTATCAAATTTTCGTTTCATTTTTAATTGATGATTTAGAATATTATTATTGAAATATTTCCATTTCATTTTTAATTTTCGCTACATTTTTAATTTACCTTTACTATTGTTTAAAATATATCTTTAGTATTGATGATGTAGAATATTATTATTGAAGTATTTCCTTTTTATTTTTAATTTACCTTTACTTGATAGTGTAGAATATTATTATTGAAATATTTCCATTCTATTGTTTAAAATTGTGTAAAATTTATGACATACTTGTGATATGATGTATTATACTGTGTAATATTATTGTGAAAAATTAAAATGTAATGATCTGACCATTTTTTTTTCTATTTTAGTCAATTATGAATCTTTTCTTATTTTCAAACAATTGTTAATATTCATTTCCTTTTTCAATTAATCTAATGTTTGTTGCCAAGCATCTTGTGCTTAGATGGCATGTAGTGACCTCTCTTATGTGGGAAGTCATGAGATCAAGCCTTAGTTAAGGTGTTGGTTGAGAAAAATATGTTTGAGCAGATACTTATTTATTTACCTAATTTTCATTCCATTTTTAATTGATAATATAGAATATTATTGTGAAATATTTTTGTTCTTTTTTTTTCATCATTTTTTTTTTTAATTTACCTTTACTATTTACTATTGCTTGGGCGATAAATCAAGTAAATAGAATTTTGTTTTTAATTATATTATAGATTTTTTTTTCTTTTTCTATTGTTTGGGTGTGAAAGTAAGGAAGAAGGATTTTCTTTTTAATAATGGTATAGATTGAGAATCTTTTTATATTTACCTATTTAACTTATTATTATAGTATTAATTAGTGACTTTCGTTTCTTTTTCTATTTTTAGTGAATTAAGGATCCTTTTATATTTTTCTATTTTAATGTTAACTTTTAATTTTACTGATTATTATTAGTATTAATTATTCAGTGAATTTCATTTCATTTTCTATTTTTCGTAAATTATGAATCTTTTTTTTTCAATTTTTTTGTAGGATTGTTTTTACTGTTATTTTTATTATGACCCCTTTTTTTAAAAAAAAATCTTTCATTTACATTGAATTAAGAATCCTTTTTTATTTTCAATTTTACTCATTATTATTAGTATTAATCAGTAAATTTCGTTTATTTTTCCATTTTTAGTGAAGTATGGATCTTTTTTTTTCTTCATATTTTACTGCTTATTTTCTGACTGATTATTATTACAATTAATTAATCAGTAAATTTCATTTCCTTTTCTATTTCTCGTGAATTAAGAAACTTTTTTTATTATTCTAATTTTTGGTAGAATTTTCTTTTTTTTTTACTGTTATCCTTATTATGACTTTTTTTTTTCACACCCTTACGTTTCTTTTTTCCATTTTCATTGAATTAAGACTCATTTTTTTATTTTTTTTTACCAATTATTATTAGTCATAATCAGTAAATTTCGTTTATATTTTCATTTTTAGTGAATTAAGGATCTTTTCTTTACTGATTATTGTTAGTTTTAATTAATTAGTGAATCTCGTTTCCTTTTCTATTTTTTGTGAATTAAAGATCTTTTTTTCTATTTTACTATTAACTTTTATACTAATTATTATTAGTATCATTAATTGGTAATTTTTTTTTTATTGTTTGGGCGGGTAAGTAAGAAATGGGGGTTTAGTTTTTAAGAATAATATAGAATTTTAGTGAGTTAAGGATCCTTTTTATAGAATTCTCTTTCAATATTTAAATACATTAGCATAGTAATTACACCAAAAAAGGAAAGAAAAATTATTAGAATAATAGTATTTTCACCCGTTCGATGCACAAAATGAATTTGTTGTAATATATTAAGAATATTTGGATCAATATATAATTATTTAAATTAGAACATCAAATATTATATAGTGCAATTGAACATATGATTTGGATTATCTATGTGTTTTGATGTTATCATTGCTTAAATTTGAGCAAATAATTGCTCAAATTAATAGCTAATGTGTAGATGTACGCATGCGGTGCTGTAATTTTGGAGATTTTATTTATCATTGTTTAGTATTTTTTTTTTTTTTTATAAATTAGTCAAATGTGCTCATTCTCAAGCAACTCAGTTATAGGAATGAATTACTATCTTAATTCATTTGTATGGAAGATATATTTTTTTTTGTCTAGATATATAGCAAATTTGTCATTTTAAAAAATATCAACGATTGTATGTACACATTATTGAAACATCTTTCGACATTGGTAGTAGCAACACAATCTTGTCCATCATCGTCTATAGCTAACACCTTCAGTCCATCATGATGGGTGACTCGAGTGAAAATATATAATTGTAGAATATTAGTCAATTAGGGATTTTTTTATATTTTAAGTAAGTTTGTAATATCATATTCATTTTCAGTCAATTATTCTTTTTTATTTTTAATCATTTAGTCAATTAGAATATCATATGCAATGATATTTTTACCTAATTTTCGTTCGAGTTTTAATTGATTATGTATAATATTATTATTGAAATATTTCCGTTGCATTTTTAATTTAACTTTATTATTGTTTAAAATATGCCTTTATTATCTATGATGTAGAATATTATTGTTGAAATATTTCCGTCAAATTTTAGTTTCCATCAATTTTTAATTAAAATGCAATGATCTAACCATTTATTTTTTTTTTCATATTAGTTAATTATAGATCATTTTTTATTTGCAGTCAACTATTAATATTCATTTCATTTTATATTTTCAGTTAATTAGTAATATCATATTCATTTTCAGCCAATTATTCTTTTTTATTTTCAGTCAATTGGTCAATTAGAATATCAGATGTAGTGATATTTTACCCAATTTTTGTTCCATTTTTAATTGATGATGTAGAATATTATTATTAAAATATTTCTGTTTCATTTTTAATTTTCATTGCATTTTTAATTTAACTTTATTATTGATTAGAATATGCCTTTATTATTGATGATTTAGAATATTGTTATTTAAATATTTCCTTTTCATTTTTAATTTACGTTTACTTGATGATATAAAATATTATTATTGAAATATTTCTGTTTCATTTTTAAATTTGTGAAAGATTTATGACATAATTATGGTTTGATGTACTATATTGTGTAATATTATTGTAAAAAATTAAAATGTAATAATTTGACCATTTCCCTTTTTCATTTTAGTCAATTATGGATCATTTTTTATTTTTAGTCAATTATAAATATTTATTTCCTTTTTCAATTAACCTAATTTATATTCTTTTTTTCATTTTTAATTTTCAGTCAATTATTAATATTCAGTTATTTTTTCAGTTTACCTAATTTCCATCCCATTTTTAACGGATAATGTAGAATATTATTGTGAAATATTTATGTTCTTTTTTTCCATTCTTTTTTTAAAATTTACCTTTACTATTTACTATTGTTTGGGTGGGAAATCAAGTAAATAGGATTTTGTTTTTAATTATAGTATAGATTGACTCATTTACGAATTGGTTCAATAAATCGTAAATATTACCAATTGTTTGGTCACAAAATAAGCTTTATCTAATTATATCTATATTAAATTTATATATATATATATATATATATATATATATATTAATAAATTAGAAATTATAAAAATAAAAAATGATTAAATTGTGTAAAGTATATCAGGGAATATTACAGATTATTTGCTTAGAGGAATTACTTACTGACAAAAATGTAGTGAATTATTTTATTAAAAGTAGCAAAAAATTGTGTATATAAATTAATAAATTAGTTGTATAAATTAAAAATGAAAAAACAGGAAATACATACTTAAAATTAGATTTCTAACTTATTTAATTTTCAAAATTTCGGAATAAATTTGTAATTGTATATAGTAAGGTAAGAATAATTCTTATGCAATATACGATTTGACAACTCAATTAATATTAAGATTTCGTGCAATGAACATGTATATCATCTTGTGTACTCATTTGAACGGTAATTTATTTTTATACAGTAATTATGCATAATAAATTAATATTATGCTAATTAATAACTAATAAAATTTATTATTAATTTGACCATTAAAATTAGTTTGGATGATAAAAAAACATATATGAATTGGTTCAATAAATCATAAATATTACCAATTGTTTGGTTAGAAAATAATCATTATCAAATTAAAATTGATTAATTTGACAAATTATACTTAAGATAAATATTACAGATTATTTACTTATATAAAACTTTAAGATAAATATTACAAATTATTTACTTATATAAAACTTTTATTGAATTATTATTTTATAATAAGGAGTGAAAAATTATATATATATATATATATATATATATATATATATATATATATATATATATATATATATATATATAGGGACGCACTCAGGTGCGAATAAGTGCCCAGGAAGGAAATGCGAACGAATCAGGGCGCGACACGTGTCCAGATCTAATAACTTAAAAAAAATGCGGTGGCATTTTCGTAAATAATTGAACATCGAAGTGCAAGTAAAATCTCTTATAAGTGCACCTATTTTCACCTATAAGTGCATGTAATTTTGCCTTGTTAGCATTCACTTTCCGCAACCATTCATGCACCTGGGTGTGCTTATAACTATATATGCAACTATTTATAACTATAGGTGCAACTACTTATAACTATAGGTGCACCTACTTTCACCTATAAGTGCATGTAATCTTGCCTTGTTAACATTCATTGATCTGAGTTCAGCGGGTAGTAATACTCCTGAAAACCACTCGCAAACATTCATATACCTAGATGCAACTACTTATACCTATGTGTGCAACTACTTAAAACTATAGGTGCAACTACTTAGAACTATAAGTGCAAATAAGTATTGATGCTCAGTGTAAATTTTTACTTGCACCTATAATACATTTTACATGCACTTGTAATACATTTTACTTGCACTTCGATGTTCAATTATTTACGAAAATGCCACCGCGTTTTTTTTTAAAAATAGGTGTTTCTCATCCATTAGATCTGGACACGTGGACGAACAGAATCCATTCCTATTTCGCGCCTGGGCAAGCCATTCGCACCCGAGTGCAAGTCTATATATATATATATATATATATATATATATATATATATATATATATGTATGTATATACCATATTGGTTATTGGTTATATACCATATTATGGATTTACGTCCATATGAGAATATGAAAAGAATAAATGTACAACCTAATTAATACTACGTATTACATAATATCATACCTAATATTACTATACATAATACCATACGTAATTATTATTTTTAATACCATGCATACAATTACCATACATACTTGAATTGGTTATCAATATAGATTTCTTAAATTGGTTATAAATCATATTATAGTATTACGTCCATATGAAATAATATTAACATACATAAAATTACCATACATACTTGTTAATATTTAGATTTATTAAATTGGTTACAATTCATATTATGGTAAAATAATTCTTATGCAATATACGATTTGGAAACTCAATGAATATTAAGATTCCGTGCAATGAACATATATTCCATCATGTGTACTCATTTGACCAAAAATATGAAGGTTGGTTCAATAAATCGTAAATATTACTAATTGTTTGGTTAGAGAATAATCTTTATCAATAAAAATTAAAATAATTAAATCTCTATCATATTCATATGCTGTTGCTTTAGGCTTTTGTCAAGAAGCACTACTCACGATCCTCAACACATTGCCATGGCTCCAAATCCTTGTGTTACTCCTATTGGTGCTAGAAGGACCGTCACATCAGGAAAAAAAATATTAATAGTCCAAACTCATTCAATGATGTCCCCTCTCATGCAAATGACCTGCAGATCTAGTTGCTCAGAGTCCACTAATAATCAGATGGTCAATTTTTTTTCTATCACTATGAATAGTGCATTACTTAATCTTGCCCAGAGTACAATAATAAACAACTTTTAATGGATTGAGATAAGGTATTAGAGAAATACCTTTTAATGGGTTGAGCAAACTCGTCCAGATTAATGAAGAAGAAGATCAGATGATATATATGATCAATATAATCATAGTTTATATAATATATGTAGATAGATTTTAAATTTCACCAATGGTATATATGATTTTCTATTCTTTATTAAAAAAAAAAAAAAAAAGAGTTGAAAAAGGATACAGAGATTTACCAAATGTGTAGGTGTAGTCCAACAGCTCTTCTGGATACGCAGAGAATATGGGTCTTGTTCCTCCTCTTCTTGAAGGTCCCTGTTCTCTACACCATTGCTATGCAGTTGCAGAGAATATTCCCTTAGGTTCTTCGTAACTTGGTACTGTTTGTATTGAAGAGAATGTGATGTATATATATGTGTTTAGATATGATTAAGGGTAACATTTATGGTTTTTATTATATTACCAATTACCAATTACCAATTAAAATTAGAGTTACAATTTTACATTTGCTTACCAAAAAATTATATATAGATACTTAATTTATATTTGAAGAATATATTTACCTAATTTACTTTATATACAGTAATAAGTATGTCTACACATAAATGAATAATATATAATATATAATTTCAATATTTTGATAATTAATTAAATTAGAACATTAGGATATTATATAAATGTCGCTAAATTTTGGAAAAATTTATATGGTTTTTATATTATTATTATTATTATTTTTATTTTATTATGGTTACATTATTTCATAAGATTTTTATTATATTTGAACAATAATATTTTCAATTATATTATAGAATATAATACCATACATAATATTACCAATTATGTAATATAACAATTAATAGATTTTATTTAATTTCCATTTGACATTTACTTACCAAATAAACTTTACTACAAAAGTTTTGGGGGGAAAATTTGTTAGGAGGATTTTACTTTTATATATATAGAATATATATAGATATATAGATAGATTATTATTATTATTATTATTTATTTAATTAATTTCCATTTGACATTTACTTACCAAATAAGTTTTACTACAAAAGTTTTGGGGGAAAAATTTGGTAGGAGGATTTTATTTATTTAATTTCCATTTGACATTTACTTACCAAATAAGTTTTACTACAAAAGTTTTGGGGGAAAAATTTGGTAGGAGGATTTTATTTATTTAATTTCCATTTGACATTTACTTACCGATGGTTTTACTACAAAAGTTGGGGGGGGGGGGGGGGGAGAATTTGTTAGGAGAATATAGATATAGATTGAGACAGAATCAACTATTCGATCCATTGGAATTAATCATTTGGAGATATTAATGGTAGAAAATTTTCTGAAATTATATTATTTACTGATAAAAAAATTCTCCGCATTAACATAAAATTAATACCGCCTTCGATTTTCGCCCTATTTAAGAGTCAACAAATTAGAATGAAAATACCCAGACAAAAAAAAAAAAAAAAAAAAAAAAGGGTTCTTCTTCCACAATATTTTCCCTCTTCTTCATAGTTGTTGCAATAAGCCAAATCATGGCTTCAACTGCCATTGATCCTTACCGTGTTGATCTCCATAACGAATTGCCTGTGAAGTTCAATCTCCAATGCCAGGCAGGAGGAAACAGTGTGGGCCCCGCGACACTCGCCCCCTCGGCCACTGCTACCTGGAACATCGACAACCATTTCAGCGGCCGTTACCCGGACTCCGACTGTACGGTTCACACCGACAATGAAAGCTATCATGGCTTCTTCTTTTTGTTTGGCGAAAATGCGTACGGTACGCAGTGCAGACAAAACGGCAACGTTTGCAGTTGGCACTTACGCCACGACGGCTGTTATCTGTTGGTGCAGGGTAAAGTGTACACCGTTAGAGGCTGGACTCTACACCCTCCACTACTGTAATCTTCATGCATCACTTACGTTGTTTATTTAATTTAATTTGCACCAACGCACGATCAAAATTACGAGTTTGATTTGATTGTTTTAATTCTCCATATAAAGCGTTGTAATATTCAAACCAGGAAAGAATATATATATATATATATATATATATATATATATATATATATATATATATAGAGGGTTGGCTTCAAGTAAGAACCTCTCTTTAGGTAGGAACTTAAAAACTAATCTAATCCATTAAATGTTCAATGATTAATGATCAAGATAATTTATTAATTTAATGTATATTTAAATCATAATTAATTCTAAATGATATTGGTGTAATTTTGACCATTAACCGATTAAATGAAAATATTATATTTAGATTCTTCCATGATTTTAGCAAAAATCCAGCGTCACTTTTTGTACATAAAATCAATTTCAAAATTACGTGTACGAGTGGTCTGATCCTCTGCGTGATTCATCTGTCAGTCCAATTTTATAATTAATATTCATCATATTAATTACATACATAATGCCATGCAACGTACGAAAAACCACTATGAAATTGGAATTTTTTTTGGCCACAACAACCTAACCTCAATATCCAATAATCGTATTGAATTTTAATTAAGAGTCGGATTATTGGAACTTCATCTGGAGGGAATTCTCCTGATTGATGTTAAAGATTATGTTGTGCATTTAGATTAAACTCTGTATGTCATAACGTCAATAATGAGTATGTGAATGAAAAGACGCAAAATAAGTTAGTGTATGTGCACTTGAGTTGATAGATTAGGGTGTGGACATGAGTTAACTCTGTGCACTTAGGTTACACTGTGTGTGTCAAAAATTTACAGAATTAGTTTGTGTAGGATCAGTTGTTAATTAATTAAACATTTTGGTGTGCACTTGAGTTGTGCTGTGTGTGCCCTTGGGTGAACGAGTTTGTGCCATGATGCTCAAGAAAACTGATATACGAAATATTTTGTGCACTTAGGTTAACGAATGTGTGTATGCACCAAAATCAGATTGGTGTTAAAGACTACGTTGTGCATTTGGGTTAAACTGTGTGTGCCGTAACATTAATAATGAGTATGTGGATAAAAAGACGCAAAACAAGTTGGTGTACACTTGGGATGATAGATTAGGGTGTGCACTTGGGTTGACTGTGTGCACTAAGGTTACACTGTGTCACTGTGTGTGCCAAAATTTGCAGAATTAGTTTGTATAGGAAAAGATGTTAAACATTTCGGTGTGCACTTAGATTATGCTATGTGTGCACTTAGATAGAACTGTGTGTGCCATAACGTTAATAATGAGTATGTGAATAAAAAGACGCAAATCAAGTTGGTGTGCACTTCAGTTGAACTGTGTGTACTTAGGTTGATAGATTAGGGTGTGCATTTGGGTTGACTGTGTGCACTAAGTTTACACTGGGTGTGCCAAAATTTACATAATTAGTTTGTGTAGGAAAAGATATTAAACACTTCGATGTGCACTTAGATTGTGTTGTGTGTGCACTTAGATAGAAGTGTGTGTGCACTTGGGTCAACCAGTATGTGCCATGATGCTCAAGAAAATTGGTATACAAAATACCATGTTCATATAATATACGGCTGTGCATGCACTAATACCACCTAATTAAACGTGTTTAACAGTAAACATGTGACAAATCGGCCAGGCTCTTTGGGCTGTTGTGAATCTTTAAAATCCGGTGCATCACCGGATTCTTCGCCGTGTCCGGCTAGCCAGTTTTGAATATGATCTGGACAATGTTGTTGCTGGATTCTCCATCTGCGAGCTCTGATTATTATTTTGCAAATTGCAATAATTGGGCTGATTGTTGTGGAGAGGACGATGGGAGAACAAAAGCCATGGTTTTGCATATAAAAAAAAAGGAGACCCATTCCAGATGTGCGTATGTCGGAGGACTCTAATCTTCTAATTCATTTAATTTCCACAATGCTATTTTTCTTCATCTAAGCACGCATTCGAAGATCATAAAAACCTGCATGTTTGTGGCAATCTCCCTTCCTCTCATCCATCTCGATCACACCAAGAAAGAATTCATCCACCATCGTAGATGTAGAGAAAGTGGGGAACCGGAAGAGAATATTCGTAATTTCCTTAATTCACCCAAACACTATGTATTAAAATACCCTAGATACCCCCAAACTATCTAAAATAAATGAAAATCAGTTTTACAATTTCATAAAAATAGGTTTTAATCTAAACCATTGATCATCTTAAATAAATGGTTATGATAAGTTCCTAGGTTCCTATCTAAAGATGGGTTCCTATATGATTGTTAATCTATATATATATATATATATATATATATATATATATATATATATATATATATATATATATATATAATAAAGTTCAAATGCGGCGGGGTCTTCCCGTGCGGCGGTGCGGCGAAATTCCAGAATACATCAACAGTGTTAACAATATGCACTAACACTGTAAGAAAAACACACCGCAATGAAATGCAATAAAACATCACAAAATACACAACAGACTCAAAAAAATACACCATATAACTCATCACCCCCAATGGTGTATTTATGAACAGTGTATGGTGTTTTTACTCACACCTAATGGTGTGTGTTTGGTGATGCAGGGCTCTGTTTACTCTGTTTTTTGTGGTGTATTTTCCTAACATTGATGGTGCATATTTGTTGAACTATTGTCTATTAGTGTTACCGCACTGTAAGAAATCGCCGCACCGTAAGACAATGCCGCACCTGAACTCGCCAATATATATATATATATATATATATATATATATATATATATATATATATATATAAACATAATAAGTGTGAATGAAAGTTATACCCCTGATTTATGTCCGTTTTTTTCGTTAAGTTTTTTTGTACATTATGCTCTAAAAGTTGTACATTAAAATATTTTGGACAAACATACCCCTACCGTTATAACTTCCGTTATCTTTTTCACTGTTGTTACCATGCACATGCATCCACCATATATTTTCTTATCTTCTTCATTAATAATAATATATACACATTAAATATTTGAGTTATATGTTAATTATTACATAAATATAAATATCAAATTTATAAAAATGATTTACATTATTATTATTATTTAGAATAATTTAAATATCTAAAATCTAAATAAATTTAAAATTTTAATATAATGTATTAATATTGGGCACCTATTTTTTGCGCATCGCGCATAAAAAATACTAGTATATATATATATATATATATATATATATATATATATATATATATATATCAAATGCAATAATAGGTTTTTGATAAAAGATGTGGTGAAATCTCCATCATTGATCTTGCCAATCGAGAATGATGAAAATTTTTAAAACTAAATGCACTGGCATTATGATAATTTTTGTTAAGTTTGAAACTTAAGGTGTGTAAGTAGTGTTTAAGGTGCGTAAGTTTATAGGTTAGGTGTTTAATTTTTACGCAAGCTTTAGGGTTTCTCCAAATCTCTCTCTTATCTGGCTTTCGCTCTAATTTTCACACAGTCGCTGCCTCCGTGGAGCAAGTGGAGGCGGTGCCCCCTCGTCTTCCCTGCCACCATCTCCGCCGCAAACAGCGTCCGTCTTCATTGTCTTCTCGGCCCCACCCCTCCATCTCCACCACTACCGATCGTTACTTCCTTATTTTTGCACTACTATTTCCCTTTGCTTTGTTTTATTGGTTTAATTTTGTTTACAGTTTCTGTGTTTTTCCTCTCGTTGTTTTGACGAGTTTATTCTTCTCGTTTACTTGGTGAGTTCTTTTTCATAAAGCGTGAAACGATAAAACTGGTCATGTCGTATGTGAATCTCATCCTGGGTGACAAACATGACAATGAAAAAGAGACTCCTCTTAACTATGATATGCAGTTCAATCCGATGGAGATATTGTCAATATGGAATTGAAGTAGATACTCAGGTGGTGTGCAAGACTATTCAACCAGAGTCTATCTTGGGTACGTTTGACCAAATCATTAAAGAAGCTTTAAGTTTTTCTAAAGAATTCGGCTTCAAATTTGTGAAACAGTCTGCGAATCAAGTTTTCTCTAGCATTGTTAGAGAAATTGTTTCTATGTCTTACTGTAAGGAATGTTTGACCATTCCATCAATCTTTATTATAAACATTTCATCCTATGATTAATGAATTAGTTTATTTATTTTTTTTAAAAAAAAGTTTATAGCTTAAGATGCGTGAGTGTATAGCTTTATGCCTTTATGTGCCGAAGTTTATAGCTTAAACTGCTTAAGTTTAAATCTTAAGGTGCATAAATTTATAGCTTAAGGTGCATCAGTTTATAGCTTAACGTGCGTACATTTAAAGTTTAAGGTGTGCCACTTTCTAGTTTAAAATGAATAAGTTTAACTCTTATTCTCTTAAGGTGCGTATGTGTAAAGCTTAAGGTGCATAAGTTTATAGTTTTAGATGCCTAAGTTTAAAGCTTAAAGTGCTTAATTAACTTTAAAGTTTAAGGTGCGTAAGTTTATAATTTAAGGTATGTACTGTGTTCGGGGTAAATACACAATATTTGAAATAAAAGCAGGTGATTGAAATTCTTCCTTATTATTTGTATATATTTTATTTTAGTTAATTCTAAAAATAGTCCTTTGACTATTGACATTTACCAAATTTTATCTTCCATTTTCACTTGAATTGTCCCTTAATTATTAATTTTGTTCCAAAATTTGGTTCTCTGGTTAAATATTCATTAACTAAGTGTTAAATCTAAGGGTAAGAATAAAAATTGGCTTGTTTTTAATGAGATGGGAAAATTAGATTCATAAACTTCATATACTAGATTCATCATTAGTGGAAATGTAAACATAGGTTGATGCATAAACCACTTTGAATTGGACTATGTTATTGATAAGTCTCTGCCCCAAATTTGTGGTAATATGATTATATTATTTGTTTCAACACACTTAACTATGCAAATCTAAAGAAGTGATTCTACTAGCTAATTTTTACATTCTTATCTTAAAATTTAAGGTCTATTGAACTAATATTTAATCAGAGGACCAATTGTCAAGAGACCAATTATGGTTGAGTTAAAAATTAAGTATAAAAGCCAAGCAACTTGTGCTCAGATGGCATGTAGTGACCTTTCCCATATGATAGGTCATGAGATCGAGACTTAGTGGAGGTGTTGTTTAACTCTTTGTGCTTTATTAGATTGAGAATGTATGTTTGAACAGATACTATAATGTAATAGAGTCAGTCCCATTCAAAAAATTATTAAATGTCATTAGTCAAAAGATCATCCCTGGAATAAAATTTATTTTTATTGCTTTTATATATACAGGACATACTCTACAAATAATTGAATAAGGACATCTCCAACCCTCCCCCCAAAAGAAAAAAAAAAAAAAAAAAAAAAAAAAAAAAAAAAAAAAAAAAAAAAAAACTGAATAAGTTTGAATAACAGCCTGATTGTTTTTATGGTAATGTTAAAAAAATCTGAAAAATTACAAAAAGGGAAAAAGAATAAATACACAAAACTCTTATATTCATTCTATTTCAATGTTGCAAAAATCCCGCTTAGGCACCGATTAATCGGTGCAAAGGCGCTAGGCGGGGCGCCTAGTGCCTAGCGTTTCACCATAATCGGTGGTCTAGGCAGCTGGCTGGCTAGGCAGCCAAGGAGTGCCTAGCGATTTTTTTAACCACATTCTATTTATTTGAGCATCCCATCAGTTGGAATAACTTTAAAAACAGAATACAACATGAATCACGGAATAAATGATTACCCTTTCTTTGTAGGTCAAACTCGATAGATCCGTAAGAGACAATATAATTACCCTTTCTTGATGGCTGAAAATGATCACAAGCAAGAATTTTTCAGTTCTAGACAAAAATTAAGACTCAAACCAATTTGATAAGTTTAGTCAACAGAGGTTCAAACGACAGAAAAAATCAATCGGCAAACCTACAAGCATCAAAGTGCTAAATCGACATATATGCTTACTAATGATAGACTTGATGAGAAGCAATCGAGTTTGTAATTAGCAAAGATGGTTGAATTGAATCGGTAGACATTGCTTCTTAAAAAAATTTGAGTAAAAATTGAATGAAAAAATTTATTAGCAAAAAGTCTAAGTTGACATAGACATAGTGGTTGTCGCGATTCAGTTCGATTCATAATTCTAAATCGACGATTTACCGGTTATAAATAGCATGAATCATAACCTTAACTGTTAATATATGGTTCTTTAGCGGTTCATAAACCTTTACTTAACTTTTTTTTTTGCATTTTAAGTTTTTAACATTTACTTCTTAAAATATATTAAAGATTTATAGTTTTAAATTTCATGTCTAATATTTTAAATTTTGATGAATTTTTGTATAGTATATATTATTTTAAAAAATATAGGACTTAGAACTTTTTATGAGTACTACTTACTCCCTACTGAAGCACAACAAGTCAAATGCCCACACTGAAACTCAAACCCACAATCTCCAATATGAAAGAATCACTTTGTGTCACTAGACCACAAGGTCATTAGCATTAAGAGCTTGAACTTAATTTTACCAATACTAAATTGTCTACATATCTTCTTTCAATTTAAAAAAGAATAAAAGTAATAATTTTTGCCTTTACAAGTTAGTCTAATTGGAACCTTGCTCTAGACAATTAAATGCGTTAGTCGTCGATAGATAATTAATTATGATAATACCTCATGGTCAAAATATTACATAATGTAATGTAGTAGAATATAGAATAATTAATTATGATAATATTATTATGGTAACTCATGGTCAAAATATAACGTAATGTAGCAGAATATAGACTAATTAATTATGAAAAATATTATTATGGTAATATTACACGGAATTTTTTTAACCAATTCATAAATGATTAAATTGAATAAAAAATATTTCAAATATGGTAATATTATTTCATCATTCTTCCAAAAATGATGGAAGAATATTATTTCATCATGGTAATATTATATATGGTATTACCGTGTACAAGTATGTATGCTAATTGTATGCATGGAATTAAAAATAATAATTATGTATGGTATTATGTATAGTAATATTAGATATTGTATTATGTAATATTAATTAGGTATTAACGTGTACATTTATTTTTTTCATATTCTCATATGTACATAAATCCATAATATGGTATATATAACCAATAACCAATTTAATATAGCTAAATATTAACTAATAATAATATATACTTTTGTATAAGGGTATTTATATCTTTTAAACATATATTCCGTTTCTGTTCCTTAAACTAACTAAATACGGAAATAACATTTCTAAAGTTTATTCCTTCAGTTGATCATCTTTAGTTGTAATCTTTGGGTATATATCCCCCTTCCTAAGCATCCAAAAAAAAAAAAAAATTTATTCTTTCAGTGAACTAAACAATAGAATACAATTCATGTTCTATTCCTTACTTATTCTATTACCTATGGAATATCATTCATATTCGCTCAAAATTCATCTCGTGAACCAAATGTGCCGTAATAGTGAACCAATCAATTTGGATATATTTTTCATGTTTGGACACATTTAATGAAGAGTGTGCAGTGTATAATATTGTTAAATATGAGAATTGGTACAATGTATAGTGTTACTCTCATTGAGACAGAATCAACTATCCGATCCATTGGAATTAATCATTTGGAGATAATATTAATGGTAGAAAATTTTCTGAAATTATATTATTTACTGATAAAAAAAATTCTCCGCATTAAGATAAAATTAATACCGGCTTTGATTTTCGCCTATTTAAGAGTGAAGAAATTAGAATGAAAATACCCAGACAAAAGAAAAATGGGTTCTTCTTCCACAATATTTTCCCTCTTCTTCATAGTTGTTGTAATAAGCCTAATCATGGGTTGTTCAACCGCCGTTGATCCTTACCGTGTTGATCTCCATAACGAATTGCCTGTGCAGTTCAATCTCCAATGCATCGTAGGAGGAGTTCCAGGAAATGTGGGCCCCCCGACACTCGCTCCCTCGGCCACTGCTACCTGGAACATCGGCCCTTTCGACGGCCATTACCCGGACTCCGACTGTACGGCTCAAACCGACAATCTAAGCTATTATGGCTTCTTCCATTTGTTTGGCGAAAACGCGTACGGTACGCAGTGCAGACAAAACGGCAACGTTTGCAGTTGGCACTTACGCCACGACGGCTGTTATCTGTTGGTGCAGGGTAATGTGTACATCGTCAGAGGCTGGACTCTACACCCACCACTACTGTAATCTAATTCATGCATCACTTACGTTGTTTATTTAATTTAATTTGCACCGTACCAACGCATGATCAAAATTACAAGTTTGATTTTATTGTTTTAATTCTCCAATAAGCGTTGTAATATTCAAACCTCGAAAGAATATATATATATATATATATATATATATATATATATATATATATATATGTTATTTTTATCTTAGTTTCACCAGGCCAGTTTGTTTTTTTATTTCATTTTGTTCTTTATTTCATTCACAGACATTATATATATACAATGTTAACAATATGCACCAACAATGTAAGGAAAACACACCACAATGAAATGTTAAAAAATATCAAAAAATACACAACAGACCAAAAATAATACACTATATAACTCACCACACCCCAATGGTGTATTTTTGAACACTGTATGGTGTTTTTACTCATACCTAATGGTGTGTTTTTGGTGATGCGTACCTAATTTTTATGTGTTTCTGTGGTGCATTTTCATAACGTTGATGGTGTATATTTGTTGAACTATTGGTGACACCGCACCGCCGCACCTAAGGACCCCGCCGCACCTGAACTCGCCTCTATATATATATATATATATATATATATATATATATATATATATATATATATATTAGAGGCGAAGGAGATCTCCAAGTAAAAAACGAGGTGAATTGAAATTTCAGCCATTGATCTTGCCCATCCAGAATGAAGAAAACTTTTAAAAATAAATGCAGTGGCATTATGATAATTTTGGGTAAGTTTAAAGTTGATGGTGTGTAAGTTTAATGTTTAAGGTGCCTTAGTTTATAGGTTAAGGTGTTTAAGTTTATAGCTTAAGATGCGTGAGTTTATAGCTTTAGGTGCGTCAGTTTATAGCTTAAAATGCGTATATTTAAAACGTAAGGTGCGTCACTTTCTAGTTTAAGGTGAATAAGTTTAACTTGCACTACTGGGAATTATGGAATTTTCGACCCCCTGAAAGTGATCTTAAATGAAGTTGAAACCAAAAAATGGTCGAAAATAGCAACAAAGGTTTTTTCAGATATCAAAAGTGATCGGAACATGGCTTTCGACTTGATTTAAGATCATTTTCAGGTGGTCGAAAATTCCATAATTTCCAGTAGTGTTTTAAGGTGCGTATGTGTGTAAATCTTAAGGTGCATTATTTTCCAGCTTAAGGGACATAAGTTTAAAGCTTAAGGTGCTTAAGTTTATATCTTAAGGTGTCTAAATTTAAAACTTAAGGTTCTTATGTTATTGAAAGCTTAAGGTGCGTGCTATGGTCGGGGTAAATACACAATATTTGAAATAAAAGCAGGTGATTGAAATTCTTCCTTACAATCTGTATATATTTTTATTCTAGTTAATTCTAAACATAATCCATTGACTATTGACATTTACCAAATTTTATATTCCATTTTCACTTGACCACAAATAATTCCTTAATTATTGATTTTGTTCCAATTAAATTTGGTTCTACGGTTAAATATTCATTCTGTAAGTGTTAAATTTAGGGTAAAAATAAAAATTGGCATGTTATTATTATTGTGATGGGAAAATTAGATTCATAAACTTATACTAGATTCATCATTAGTGGAAATGTAAACATAGGTTGATGCATAAACCACTTTGGATAATGTTACTGGTAAGTCTTTGCCCCACATTTTTGGTGATTACGTTATTTGTTTCAATACACTTAACTATATATGCAAATCTAGAGAGGTGATTCTGCTAGCTAATTTTTACATTATATTCTTATCTTTAAATTTAATATTTATTAAACTAATATTTAATCGGAGGACCAATTGTCAAGAGACTAATTATGGTTGAATTAAAAATTAAGGATAAAAATTATTAAATATTATTAGTCAAGGGATCATTCTTAGAATTAACACTTTTTTTTTATTGTTTTTATATATACAGTATATACTCTACAAATGATTGACTAAGCACATCTCCAACCCAAAAAATACAAAATTTATACTAAATGTCACATCAAAATGAATATTCTTACACCAAAATTACAAAAAAAAAAAAAAAAAAAAAAACACTTAATGATAAAATATAAAAATACAAATCAAGAAATTTCGCACCAAAATTAAAGATGAATATTAATAGATAAGTTTAAAAAGAGAATACAACATGATCACGGAATATACGATTTATACAATACAATACTCCATAACCAACAAGAGAGCTATTGATGAAACAATCTTTTTTTTTTTTTTTTTTTTGACATTTATGGTAATGTTAAAAAAAAAAAACCTGGAAAATTACAAAAAAAAAAAAAAAGGAAAAAAGGATAAGTACGCAATAACTCTTAAATTCACTCTATTTCTTAGAGCATCCCATCAGTTGGAATATAAGCTAAGTTTAAAAATTAAAAAGAGAATACAACATGAATCATGGAATAAATGATTACCCTTTCTTGGTAGGTCAAACTCGATAGATCCGTAAGAGACAATATAACTACCCTTTCTTGATGGCAGAAACTGATCACAAGCAAGAATTTTTCAGTTTTAGACAAAAATTAAGACTCAAACCAATTTGATAAGTCTAGTCAACAGAGGTTCAAACGACAGAAATAATGAATCGGCAAACCTACAAGCATCAAAGTGCTAAATCGACATATATGCTTACTAAAGACAGACTTATTGATGAGAAGCAATCGAGTTTGTAATTAGCAAAGATATATGGTTGAACTGAATCGGTAGACATTGCTTCTTAAAAAAATTGAGTAAAAATTATAAGAAAAAATGTATTAGCAAAAAGTCTAAGCTGACATAGACATAGTGATTCTTGCGGTTCAGTTCGATTCACAATTCTAAATCAATGATTCACAGTTCATAAATAGCATGAATCATAACCTTAACTGTTAGGGGGGCGTTTGGTTCGGGTAATATTAGATTACCTAGGTAATCTGGGTCTGGTAATATTATATTACCTTGTTTGGTTCAAGTTATGGGATTACCAGGTAATGTTATATTACCTGAAAGCTTATGTGGCGGTAATGTTTCAAGGTAATGTGATTACCCCCATTTTTTTAGGTAATCTTAGATTACCTTGAATTATTCCAACTTTGCCCTTGTTAACTAATCCTTATATAATAATAATAATAATAATAATAATAATAATAATAATAATAATAATGAAATTGATATATATTTATATAATCAAATATACATATGTGTATATTTATATATTTAGTTTTTTTAATATTTAAGTTTTGATATACATTCATAGATATAAATAAATACACACACACACACACACACACACACACACACACACACACACACACACACACACACACACACACACACATATATATATATATATATATATATATATATATATATATATATATATATATCTTACTATCTAAAAAAGCCACACACCTTGGGATACACAATAGAGTCAAAAATTCCTGCAAATATCTGCATTAAAAAAAAATAAGAATGATAGACTTTTGGATTTCCAATCTACAACCTTTGGTTATCCGATTTCCTATAATTTATAGGAAGTCGGATAACCAAAAGTTGTTGATCTGGAATCCAAAAATTTGGTATCCAAAGTTTTAGCATTAATTACCTTCAATAGCAGAGTTCATGTACAACTATAAAACACCTATTGATATCAAATACAAACACTTGAAAATTAAAGACATTATCACAATACAAATTTCAAGCATCATTCCTTCGAAAATCAGCCATGCTATAAAACACATCTTTGCCCGTAAAATCTCTCATTCGAAAACCAACCGTGCTATCAAAGCTTGATGGCTACGTAAATATGAAATTCCAAAAAGAAGAGGCCGTGAATCAATCAAGTATAAAAACCGTGTTATCCATGATCAAGATTCGAGAGGTATGCATAGTAATGATTTCTTATTTAATTTTCTGCCAACTATTTCTGGGATCAAATCTGTCTTCTTTCATACTCAACAGTTGCATATACATACATTTTTTCATCAAATCTGTCTTCTTTCATACTAAAAAGTTGCATATACATACATTTTTTCATCAAATCTGTCTTCTTTCATACATTTTGTACATTATAGCAGAGAAGCTTTTGCATGCTCATCTTTCTTTAGAGCATGTGTCTTTAAGTATCAAAATAAATTTGATAAAGGCAATGTGTATTGTATTAAAAATTTCTTAATTGTCATGGTTCCATGACAAAGAGCTAATCTGTAAGTTTTAGTTTTCTATGCAATCTTAATTTATTCTCTGTTTGTAACAACAGTGCTAAGGGCAAAATACCCAGAGATATATTCTTTGCTCCTCTGTCACATTGTGATGCTAATAATTTTGTATCTATACATTCTGGTGTTAAAAGTCATCTATTTTACCATAGAAGATGCAAAGTATTTAAAACTGTTTATATTTATCTCAGTAATACTTGGTTAATATTTTGTGAAAATATTAGGTTGAAGTGTACAGTGTGGGATGATCAAGTTTCAAAAATTTGAGTCATGGTTTAAATCTAATAATGGTCCTGCGAGTTCTCAGGCAAGCACTGCATAAACTTGGTCTACAAAACTCTTAATTAGTTTTTACTGTTTCTTTTATAATCTGATTCTATACCTAATTATTTATATAACATTTATTTATCTTTTACCTTACATTTATTCAGTAAGTTACAATTTAAAAGTTTTTAAGTAGAATGCTACCCCTGTTAAAATTGAATATCTAAAGAATTGCCAAAACTATTTATATTTCTAGAAAAAGTATAAAATGTATTTTATGTAAATTGGAACTCATTTCACAATGTTAAAATCATTTTATTTGTTGTACATACTTAGCAGTTAGTGCATTTTATCAATGAATTTCTTTTAAATATGTATTAATTTTCTTGAGCATGGGTATCATACGTATAGATAAAGTTGTGCAAGTCAACGGGCAATGCTGTACTCACCATGGACAATGCATAAAGACCACAATCAAGATCTACAAAAAGCCCAAAGATTCGACTTTTACACCAAATCAGAAGCTCACAAATAAAGAGACTAAAGAAATCATCACTGAGCAAATCAAAAGGTTTGAATCTGGGGACGGTTATGTTGCTATAGCTATTTCATGCAATTATGGTGCAATAGAGGACAAGAGAGAGTAGACAGAAAGAATATCTGGTGGCAAGAAGGATGGAACAACAAAGCTAAAGGATTGATTCAAAAAATGGGAACTTTGAGAAATGTGTTCACAGTTATAGTCTTTCTTCCTTGCAAAATATCTGTGTCTTCATGAATATGTGATCAACCTATTTCTTTAAGATTCTTCAATGATTGATCTTCGTAGAGATGGATTTTCTGGATGCATACTTAGATGACGGATAGACGAGAGATACATGAGAGTGAGACGAGAGATAGAGAGCAGATTATTGAACGGGAATTTGGATGCAAGCTGGGTTTTACTTCTTGAGCATGGGTATAAACTTTAGCTGTGTATGGTCTTTCTTTTATATAATACGGATCAAGATTTGTTTTTATTTTGCTCTTATATTTGGCTTATATATTAATTATTACTTCTTTGTATCTAATTGAATTTTATTTATTTTTGTAGAAAATTGTTATACATGCGATAATGTACAAACGAACACAAGTCCATCATTGGTTTATGGCATTTTCCAACGACAAATTTTGTTCGTGCATCGCATGGATAATTTACATAGATAGATCTAGGATGGAGAATCGAGTAGTGAACACGGATATATGGTAAACACATTAATGTTGTTGAAAACTATGCATTAACATTGAAAGTTGTATCACATGTAATGTTGTTGTGAAATATAGATAACTCATTAGGCTTATGTATTGGTACGAGATTGGTTATTACAAGATTGTCTGAGCATGTTATTTAGGCCAAAATAATGACGGGTGACAACGCTAGGAGTTTGGTATTAATACCTAGAATGTTTATGACTCCATCAGATACAAGATTGCCTTTTAAATTTAAAGGTGACAATTGCCATTGATGTGATCATATACCATGGCAATAAATAAAAGTCAAGGTCAAACACTATCTCATGAGTTGCTATTGAAGAAATCAGTGTTTATACACATATAATTGTATGTGGATGCGTAAGTTAGCAATCCTAAGGGTCTAAAAATTCTAATTTGTAAAGATTTTTATAAAAAACGACGTACTTCAACAATTAATGTTGTTTATTAAGAAGTTTTTAATAATTTGTAAATAAAATGTTAATTTTTCAACTCAATATCTTTTCGTTGATCTTGCAATATCTTATAATAACCTATTACAATGTTATATGTATACTTTATTATCATATATTCAATTAGTTTGTTTATTAAAATAATATTTTAAATTAAAATATAATTTGTAGACCGTGCATCGCACGGGTACAATACTAGTATATATATATATATATATATATATATATATATATATATATATATATATATATATATATATATATATATATATATATATATATATATATATATATATATATATATATATATATATATATATATATATATTTGAAAAATATATGTGGTGCTTTACTAAAAATATGCCGAAATAATGTCAGGTGGGAGAAGATCCCAGTACATAGCAGCCGATTGCTGATATGCTGAAGTAGCTAAAGCATGAGCTATAAAATTGTCTAGTCTAGAAATAAAGTGGAAAGAACAAGACTGAAAATAAACTGTAGCTGCTCTGCAGGCATCAAAGGCATAGCCGTCGTAAGTGCGAAACGTAATAGGTGATGTAGTAAGATAACGTTGTAGCATTAAACAATCTGTATATATCTCGATGTTCTGCTCTCCTCGGTCCTTTAACCATGACAAAGCCTCCTTGCATGCCAATGCCTCGGCCATAAGAGGTGAGAAACAATCCGGGAGTGGTGCACTGAAGGCCGAGACATACCCTCCATTCATGTCCAAGAGGATTGCCCCAACTGTAGCCTTGCCCGTATTTTGCATAAACCCAGCATCGATTCGACAAAGCCTCCGAGATGGCTCCTCCTGTACAACATCGTGAGCCCCGAGTGGCGCCTGAGTGCCAAGATGAGGAGATTGCGTTGGCGGCAGTGCTGCGTGGCTTTGAGCTACCGGCGGATTTGCGTGTTTCCATGCATGCATTGCCGTGGTCGCAGTTGCCAGCAAGGCCTGTGGCCGTGGTAATAGTGCATTCCAAACCGCCCCGTTCCGTGCTCTCCAAATATTGTAGAGGATTGATGCTGCATATAACATCCCATCAAAATCTAAAACATTTAGGAGTTCACCAAACCAAATATGAAAAACATTCGTCATAATATTGGGGATTGGAAGGTTGGATCGGTCCCAAATGTTCTTTGCAAATTCACATAACACCAAGGCATGCATAGTGTCCTCTTGAGATATTCCACACATGGCACAATATGGGTTCACTTCAACCCTCTTTATAAGCAAGTTAGAGGTCGTAGGCAGTATATCACAAATGGCTCTCCATAGGAACATTCTCCATTTTGGGGGGATTTTGAGTTTCCACAAGGTTAACCATTTTGTAAAGGTCCCATTCTCATTCCCATAATTACCAACTATTAATCTGTAACCGTCTTTCACAGAATAAACTCCTCTTGGGTCCCCAGGCCAATACCAAGTATCATCATAATCCGGAGAGACTAGTATTTTTAGAATATTTGCCACATCACCAGGCTGAAAAAGATCAGTTAAAATTGAAAGATCCCATGTCTGTGTTTGCTGATCAATCAATCCCACCACTTTGGCATCCTGTAACTGTACTGGCATCTCCGTTTGTACCATAGGGTCTTGGTCGTCCTGTAACCAGGGGTGGGTCCATATTAGTGTAGATTCCCCATTTCCAATCCTACGCCTTACCCCACTACAAACTATACTCTTTGCTGCCATAATACTCCGCCAGCAGAAACTAGGATTATTTCCCACTTGTGCATCAAAAAAAGAGCCCTTGGCATAATATCGTGCTTTATATATACGCGCCACCAGGGACTCAGGCTTAGTAAGCATTCGCCATGCCTGTTTTCCTAGCATAGCCAGATTAAAAACACGCAAATCCTTGAATCCCAAACCCCCAAATTTCTTAGGAACACACAGTTTGTCTCAAGCCTTCCAATGTATTCGTCTATCAGTTCCCGAGTCCCACCAGTACCGATTCATTGTCCTCTCAATCGCTGTACACACAGAAGTTGGCAGCAGGAAGACACTCATTGAAAAGGTAGGCATGGATTGTGCTACACTTCTCAATAAAATTTCCTTACCTGTCTGCGATAATAACCTCTTATTCCATGACCCAATTCTTTGCCGAATTTTATCCTCTATATACGCAAAAGCTGCCTTTTTGTTTTTCCCTACAAATGAGGGGAGTCCCAAATACTTGCCAAAATTAGGAGTTTGGTCAACTCCCAGAACCTGTGCCACAACTTCCTTGTTAGCGTTACTCGTATTCCTACTATAACATATACTTGACTTGTGGTAATTAACCGCTTGCCCGGATAAATCCTCATAGACCGATAGACACCTCTTAATCTCAGTAGCCTCTTCAACATTAGCTTTAAAAAACAGAAGGCTATCATCAGCGAAAAACAAATGAGAGATTGGGGGAGCACTTCTTGCCACTCTGCATCCATGGATCAAACCCCTATTGTGAGCCTGCTGTAATAACAGAGAAAGGCCCTCTGCACAAATAATAAAAAGATATGGAGATAATGGGTCCCCCTGCCTTAAACCACGTGTGGGTATAATAGGGCCACTCCTAGCGCCATTGGTCAATAAATTATACGAGACTGTAGATACACATTTCATGATTAACTGCACCCATCCAACATCAAACCCCAAAGCCAACATCATTTTTTCCAGGAAAGGCCACTCCATCCGGTCATAAGCTTTTGCTATATCAAGCTTCAAAGTACTCCACACCACCATGCCACACTGTTTCCTGTTCAAAAAATGATCCACTTCCGCTGCTACCAGAATATTATCAGTTATAAGCCTATCTGGAATAAAGGCACTCTGCGATTCCGATATTATTCCTTCCATTAGCAGCTTCATTCTATTCGTTATCATCTTTGCCATAATCCTATAGATCACATTACTGAGGGCTATAGGACGCAAGTCAGTTACTCGCTCAGGGGTCTTTTTCTTTGGGATCAAAATAATATCTATACTGTTTAAGCTTATTGGTAGGTTGCGTGAGTCAAGACAACCTATGACAAAACTCGCAACATCCCTCCCCTCCCCCCCCCCCCCCTACCACATCCCAAAAATGCTGATAGAATCCCGGGTTCATTCCATCCGGGCTCGGTGCCTTATCAGGAAACATTGCAAACAGGGCCGATTTAACCTCATCGAATTCAAAAGGCTGTAATAACATCTCATTCTGTGCCTGAGTGACCCGCGGGACAATTCCCTCGAAAAAACTCTCCCCAGATCCCGGACTTTCAGAGCAGAAAATACGATTGAAATATTCCAGAATAACATTATTCATAGGCTCCCCTTCCACCCAATCCCCATTATCATTCATTAGTCTAACAATAGTATTATTCTTTTTACGATGAGAGGCGTACCTGTGAAAGAACTTGGTATTGGCATCGGCCTCCCTGAGCCAGTGTTGCTTGGCTCTCTGCCTCCAGTAGGCATCCTCCTGGGCTTCAGTACGGCATAAAAGTTGTTCCAGGGATTGAAACTCAGCAAGCGATGCCGGGTCAGTGCATCCCCTTAGGCGTTGCTGCTTCTTCTTAAGATCAATAATCTGTTTACCATACTTATGGTGCCGATCCCCACCCCATCGTGTTAATCGCCTACCACAGTATTCAATACAGTGCTGCAGACCCTAACCCCTTCCTTCCTGCCACGACTGCTCTACTACCCCTCGACACCCCTCCTCATATAACCATGCAGTCTCAAAACGGAATCCCCTCATTCTCGTCCCATTCGTCCCTAAGGATTCATGGATACCTAGAAAGATAGCCGAATGATCAGACTTTCGGGTTCTAAAGTTCACCACCCTGGCCATTGTCATCATATTACGCCACTCATCTGTTGCCAAGACCTTATCAAGTCTCTCCTCAATCCAATCCACTATTCCCTTCTCCTTCTCCCATGTGTACGGGTAGCCCACCATAGGCATCTGAGTCAAACCACAGTCCCCAATAGTATCCCCAAATCCGCGAAGGAAGCTATTCGGATGTGGATTTCCCCATCTTTTCTCATACTAGAATAATAAATCATTGAAGTCCCCCACTACGATCCATGGAAGGCCGGATCTAGCTGATAATGCCCTCAGAAGGTCCCATGACTTAATACGCCTGGTTCGTTCCGGGAAACCATAATAACACGTCATACGCCACATCGGGAAACCAACTATAGTTACCTCAATATCAACATAGTTCTTTGCGTAATTGAGGAGTCTTGCCGTATTATTCTTCCTCCAGAACAACGCTAAACCACCACTTAATCCTCTGAAACCACTGCTATCAACATAAAACAATCCCTCAAAGCCAATCTTGATCCAAAGACGCTTAGCATGATCGCGTCCTACCTTAGTTTCCATCAGAAATACAAAGTCGAGTTGCTTACGGGACACCATGTCCACCACCTCCTGAACTGTCCGTGGATTACCCAAGCCACGGCAGTTCCAAGCTAACGTACTCATAATGATGGGCGGGACTGCCTAGCAGCTCTCGCCATAAACATGTTTTTTGACACATCTGCCATAGTAGTATCCTCCCCCTCACCCCGCCTACCACCCTCATACCCCCCTCCCTCCTCCTCTTAGCCACCGCCTCCACCACCGATTCGGCCACCTCCCCACCAACCGAGACCACCAAAACTCCCTCCTCACCCATCCCACCACCGGATCGGTTCCCCGTTGCCGCAACCACCCCCTCCATGACTCTCGGCCTGCCACCCACCGGAACCAACCAACTTTCCCTCACCTCCCTCGGACCCCGACCACCCCCCACCCTCATCTCCGCACCATACGGGTATTGTTCAATCGGAACCGTAGAAACCCGAGCCTTCACAAAGAATTTATACGAGTGCCCCAACAAACCACAAAAGAAGCAAAAAGTATGAAACGCTCATACCTGAAGTTGACCCAGCACGTGGTCTTGTCACGCTTCAACAATTTCATACGCCTTCGCAACGGTTTGTTCACTGGGATCGACACCCTTATACGGTAAAACGATAGCCAAGGCGCCCCCACAAACCTCTCATCATGCTTAACAAAGATACAAATAAAGTTACCAATCTGCTCAAGAATTGGTTGTGTCGTATAGCCCATGGGTAAATCGTGAAGTTGCACCCACATGTCAACAAAATCCAGGGCCACATCAATCGGCAAAACTCCATCTCCAACAAAACGACATACCAGGGTACTGTTCTCAAACGCCCATGGCCCTCCATTTAGAACATATTGAACATCCGTTTCATGGAAGAAAACGAATAGAAAGAGCCCCTTCTGGATCTCCGTCACCGTCACCCCCATCACCAGTTGCCAAACCGAAGCCAAAACTTGCCTCATATACTCCAGTTTCACCATCTTAGCCGTTAAAAACCTGCCCACCAAGGTCCAAGTTCACACTGGGGGTTCAGCACCTTCCTCCACCTCCTTCTCAACCGGTGCAAAATTTTCCTCTTCCTCCTTGATGGCTATGTCCGCCCAGCGCTTCGTCAAAGCAGCAACACGGTCATCTGCAGCATCGTCGTTCGCCATGGCGCCCTCCAACGTTAAGCCGAGCTACACAGTAGTATGCGTCGTCCGTGGCACCACTCCTCCAACCGAAAACCGGGAAAAACTGCCGGAAAAAGCTTGAAAAACTAGCAAAACCCTAGGAGAGGAGGCAAAACCCTAGAAAATCCTAGAGAGAAAATATTGAATAAGAATATCTTATTTGAAAATTATATATATATATATATATATATATATATATATATATATATATATATATATATATATATATATATATATATATATATATATATATATATATTACTGAGGACATTATTGTAAATTGATCCATACAACCTAAAATATAACCCTAAACCAAACAAGGTAATATTATATTACACTATCCAAACCAAACACATAAGGTAATTTTACATTCTCAAAATCTCACATTACATTCCAGGAGGTAATCCTATTACCTGGGGTAATCCAAGATTCCGTGAACCAAACGCCCCCCTTACGGGGCGTTTGGTTCAAGGTATCTCAGATTACCTGAGAAATGTAATCTTAGATTACCATGTTTGGTTTAGGTAATCTGAGAGGGTAAGTAATGCAAGATTACTGCCACGTAGGAAATGAGAGTATATTTGAGGTAATTTGATTACCAAGTTTTGGTTAGGTAATGTCAGATTACTTTTCAATATTCCAAAATTGCCCTCATTTATTTCTCTTTTATTCATTACAGAGACCTTGCATTCAGTATTCCACGCGAAACGTACTCCATCTCTATTTCCGTCTACATCTCTTGGTGGTAGAGATCCAGGATTATGTAGGTGCACACAAACATGTGGCAACATATTTCCAGAATGAAGCTGAGAACAACAGTAGGAAGATGAAGATCTTTGAAGAGATAATGCAACTACCAGGATTTTCTACAGAAGAGGTCATAAATGTTGGTGAACATATTTTGAAAGATGCACACAAGCTTGATACGTTCTTTGCTTTGCCAAAGGACCTTACGAGCCACTATGTGGTGAAACGACTATCTGAGATCAATGCATATCATCCAACCTATGATTTTCGTGGTGGAGATGGTGTGTAGACTGCTTGTTGCCCTTGTATACTTTTTTTTTTTTTTTTTTTTTTTTTTGTGAATTAATATGGATACGGGGCTGTTATTTTGTGTGCAGATAATGCATATGTTAATGTAAATTTTGTTAGATGGTTTGTGAATTGGATGGTCTGTAATCTGTACGGATATGAGGTTGTATATGTGGCTGTTATTTTGTTGTTGTTGGATGGTTGTGAAATGAAGTAGATTACAATTGTAATATTTTGTTACTCATCACAAATTATGTAACATGACAATCAATTAGCAGGAATTGCATATCTATAGATTTTAATTAAAATTTTGTTGGTGTTGGTTGGTCTGTGAAGCATCTTTACAGGGTATGCATTCCATCATCATTATTATTATTCTTATTATTATTATAGTAGTGGTAGTAGTGGTAGTAGTGGTAGTAGTGGGCAGTAGCAGTAGTAGTGGTAGTAGTGGTAGTAGTGGTAGTAGTGGCAGCAGTAGTAGCAGCATCAGTAGTAGTAGCAGTAGCAGTAGCAGCGGTAGCAGTGGCAGCAGTAGTAGCAGCAGCAGCAGTAGTAGCAGTAGTAGTAGTAGTAGTAGTAGTAGCAGTAGTAGTAGTAGTAGTAGTAGTAGTAGTAGCAGTAGTAGTAGTAGTAGTAGTAGTAGTAGTAGTAGTAGTAGTAGTAACAGTAGTAGTAGCAGTAGTAGTAGTAGTAGTAGTAGTAGTAGTAGTAGTAGCAGTAGTAGTAGTAGTAGCAGTAGTAGCAGTAGCAGTAATAGTAGTAGTAGCAGTAGTAGTAGCAGCAGTAGTAGTAGTAGCAGTAGTAGCCATAGTAGCAGCAGTAGCAGTAGTAGCCATAGTAGCAGCAGTAGCAGTAGTAGCAGTTATATTTAAATGCCCTCATAAATTTTGAATTATGAAAAAAAAAAAAAAAAACTTGCAATTTACACCTTTCCATTTTTATGAGGGCATTTAAATAATTGATGTAATATGACCTAAAATATAACATTCAACCAAACAAGTTAATGTTACATTCCTACAACTTTAACCAAACACATCAGGTAATTTTACATTTCCAAAATCTCACATTACTTACCTCCATGGAATTCTATTACCTGGGGTAATCAAAGATTCCGTGAACCAAACGCCCCCTAATATATTGTTCTTTAGCGGTTCATAAACCTTTCACTTAAACTCTGTTTTTTTTTTTTTTTTTTTTTTTTTCATTTTAAGTTTTAACATTTACTTTTTAAAATATAATAAAAATTTCTAGTTTTTAAAATTTTCAACAAAAATATTAAATTTCATGTCTAAAATTTTAAATTTTGATGAATTTTTGTATAATATATATTATTTTAAAAAATAAAGGACTTGAACTTTTTTTGAGTACTAACTCTCTACTGAAATACAAAAAGTCAAATGCTCACACTGAGACTCAAACCCATGACCTCTTATATGGAAGAGTAACTTTGTGTCACTAGACCACAAGGTCATTGAATTGACATTAAGGATCGGACTTGAACTTAGTTTTACCAATACTAAATTGTATACATAATTACATATCTTCTTACAATTTAAAAAAGAATCAAAGTCATAATTTTTGCCTTTACAAATTAGTCTAATTGGAACCTTGCTCTGGACAATTAAATGCGTTAGTCGTCGATAGATAAGTCTAGCATATGGTTATGTAGTTCGGACAGCTCAGTTGGTTATAGGGGTGAAGTTTGAAAAAAGTAATTCGAGATTGAGTCTCATTAATAACAATATGGAGTAACCTTTCAAAGTGAGGGGAACTCCTTGTGCGAATTGAGTAAACAAAGATTTAATTTATGTATTCAGATGTGTTTAGATGCTCTGTTAGATCGGGACGGAAGACACCCTTAAAGTTAGGAATTTAACTTTTTGGGAACAAGGATATGCGTAGGCATATCAAATTAATGCACTCAAGCACATTTCACTAACGCGAGACTCTAGACCAAGCTGCAAACCAATTTTAAAAATGAGTGTAAAATACTCCCGTTTTGCACGTCACTTGTGCTAAATTATTAATCAAAAATATTATAGAAGTCTATTCAACTCTCTCCTCGGGGCCAACAATTGGATCGATAATGCTAGGATAGGCAGGATGTCCTACTTGATATCACTAACACAAGAAATTAAACTAAAAAAAATTAAATTCAAGGTTTAAAGTAAGGGAAAATTGCATCTTTAGTCTCTGAGTTATTATTAAGTTCTGATTCAGTTCCCAAATTATGGTCGTATCTGAGTTTAGTCTCTCAGTTATGAGCGAAGTGGCGAGTTTGGTCCTCAGCATTAATACTCCGTCTGCGGCTAACGAAAAACTTAAAAATAATTTAATAATAGAGGGTTAAAATATGAATTTCAAATTATAATTCATTCTTATGTTGAAACCCATTGTGCAACAGTCATTCATTTCTTCTTAAACTTACAATCGAAGGTCTTTTTCTTCCCCAAGCTTGAAATCTCAAATTCGTCCACTTCCAAGCTGCAAAATTCACAAAGTTGATTCTCTATTTTATATGTTTAAATAAATAATCAATATTCTCCGTATTGATGAACTAATTTAGCCATTAATTATAGGATGTCATCTCTTAGTTGTGGTACTTCATCTTTCCCCCCAATTTGGGCATAATTTTTGATGTAGATATGATGATTTATTACCTATCAAAATTTCATGGATTTATGCTAATCGAGGGAAAAGATAACAAGATTGTCCATGTTATGGAGCAAATTTTTGTATTTGTCAAAAATTGTAATTTAAGTTGTTTCTTTTTTATTATACTAAATAGAATTGAAATATTGAAATTTGATTTTTTTAGAAAAACGGGAGTAGAATTTCTTCACTGATTACATAAGCAACTTAGGACTTTTGTCGATTTGGGAGAAAGTATGCTGGCTAATTTACAAGTTTTATTAAGGAATTTACTTCTTTATCCATGCATGGAATTAACTTTGTCAACACACCACTAACGTCAGGGATCAAACTCGTCACTTTGCTCATAACTGAGGAACTAAACTCGGATACAACTATAACTTAGGAACTGAGTCGAAACTTGGTTATAACTCAGAGACTAAAGATGCAATTTTTCCTTAAATTAAATAAAATTGAACATGAAAAAATAAAATAAAATAAAATAAATGAAAATAAGGGTGAATTTCAGTTTTAGTTCTACAATTATTATAACATTGCTATATTTTGTCACACACTTTTAATTTGACAATATTTAGTCCACAACTTTATTGATATTTTCCCATTTGGTTATATCTACTATCTACTATACTAATAAGAGCCCAAGAGAGTTAGGCCTATAATGATTAGAAAAAATGGCGGTCTAAGTTTTTAATCAAATCAATGTCTCAGATTGATCAGATTTTAATTTTTCCTTAAGATTTCCTAATTTATCCTTAATGAATATGATTTTCCGTTAACTTTTCCGTTAAATATTATTTTTTTCGTTAATTTCTGTTAGTTCACTGTTAACTTACTTATTGATTTCAGTAAAAAAGGTCTTAGGTTCGAACCACATCCCAATCAAAGTTGGCATAATTAATACTCTATTTCACTCTTATTAAATTATTAAATAATAATTTAGTAGGTACAACAAAAAATAATACATATGTATTTCTTTAATTTAGAATTATGTGTATACAATGCCTTTATTCAAAAAAAAAAAAATACTCATTATCAATAAATTAAATAAGAAAAATAATTTCATTAGTTATATTGTCTTTATTTTTTTCCAATATAAAATTTTTTTACATTCAAAATTCAAATTCATCAATTGATTATATTTGCTACATTGTCCCTACAATGTCTTTATTAAAAAAAAATTATTCATTATCAATAAATTAATTAAGAGAAATAATTTCATTAGTTATATTGTCTTTATTTTTCTCCTGTAATTTTGCATTTCCTCGTTTTTACGAAAATTATCAGAAATAGTTTGCTGACTTAGAAAACTGATAGATTCAGTTAAGCACCTACTTAGTAATGATAGATCATGGTGCGAACATCAGAGAAAAATAAACAAACATACAGAGCGAACACTCACAATGTTTACCCAGTTCGATACAGTGTGTATCTACATCTGGGGGACGATCACATAGGCGTCCAATCCACTAAGTCATAATCCAATGTACAAAGGTAGATATACAATAATCTTACCCAAGTGCCCCACACAAGGTACATACCCAGTCTACACAGGTTTAGTGGATTGTTGAAGATGGAGAGCCATGCATACAGAAGTCCAATGAAGTCCCTTCACTTGGAGAGCCAGCTCTGATGCAGTCCACTTCAGTGACGCTCTATAATGTTGTTCCCACAACAGTGTGATCTTAGTGTCCTTTCGTTTAAGTAGCAGTAACTCTTCTCAAGTTCATCATCTTAATCACCATGAACAAATTGTAATGAGAAGGTCCATAACAATCAAAGATCTAGACTCTTAAAGTTGATATGGAGTGTTTCTTTTTCTTATTTGGCGTAACCCCAGTTACCTTTTGGAACTGGTACTTATAGATCCTTCTATAAACACTCTCTATAAAAGATCTTTGATTGTAGAAGGTATGATAATAGAAGAGGAATGTAATCTCAGCAGATTAGGTCCATTACCTTCTTTGAAGATACGCTGATCGTCTTTCCATACTGAGCTGATAATACCGCGTAAGACTCTTAAGGAAACGGCTTCCCTAAATCAGATCTTCAGTGTCAGTTCTTCTGTCGTTGCTTCTGCTTGATCAATAAACTGTAGACCCAACCGACAGACTCTAAACCTATCTTAGTATGCCATAATAATATTGCCAATTATAATATGGGGTTTTTGAACATAAAAACACTAACAAACTCCCCCTTTGGCTATTATTTGGCAAAACAACTCAACTATTTTAAAAAGAACTAAGATAGGTTATTAAAGGAAGCAACCCAAGTGTCCAAAAAGATTACATAGACTAAAACGAACATAAGATCCAAAGTAGTCTAAAAACAAAAACAAACAATATCAAAACAGTCACGCCCAGCCAGGGCCAGAAGGTACTCGATAACAAAAAAACTCCCCCTGAGTTTACTACTCCCCCTTTTTGCCAATGGTAGTCAAAGATTAAGCATTTGAGGGAGAGCCACAGTCAGACATCACAGGATCCTCAGCAGCAGCAGCAGTATCAGACAAGCTCATGCGGAGAAGAACAGTAGCTAGCTCAGTGCGCGCACCAGTCAGTTGCTTGGCAATGATGCCGTGCACCGTCTCAAGATCAGCAACTCGCGCCTTCAATTGTGCGGAAAGCTTCTCATCTTTAGCATGAGGAGACTCATCATTCAGAGCATCAGGTTCCGAATTGGATGGGGCAGTCACAGGAACGACATCCTTAATATGATTTCCAGAGAGAAGACGTTTATCAACAGTATACAGCAGCGTCGGACTGATCACTTCGCTGGGCATAGGCTTAAGACCCTGAGAGGTAAGGATGCCAAAATTCAGATTTGGAAACGGTAGTCTTACCTTCTGTTCCCGGGGATGAATCAGAGTTAGAACATGATAAAAAATCCATTTGCCCAGATCACACTGCATCTTAGTTCCAATTCTAAATAGGAACCCTGCCAGAAGCTTGCCAACTGTGTTGAAATGAGCTGATGGAAGCCAGTTGTGCAGAGCCAGGCGATGTAGGATGACATATCTAGACGTGAGATGCGAGCTCAGCAAATAGTCCTTATCTCCTGTAGGCCAGGATGTAGTATGTCCACCGGTAAGAGTTTTGGCCACCACGTCCCATTCAGTAACAACTTCTTCTTGCACTGTAGGCAAGCCATAGTATTTATTTATTACATCTGGCCCAAAATCATACCACTTCCCTCTGATGAAGATTTGCATCGGTCGTGGCCCTGTGAGACTGTCAATCTCATCACTGAGATTGCAATAGAACTCATATGTGAGCAGCTTGGAGTAAGGGCAAACATCTGTAACAGTTTTCAAAAGACCAACTTCATTCAGCAAGGGCAGAATATCACAAACAGAGTTCAGTTGATTCTCATCCACAGTTCTTTGGACAATCAGCTCCCTTCTGACCATAGTGGCCCATTTTGTTTGTGCAGCAGGTGATACAAACTGAGGTTTGTAAATAGTAGAATCAATTCCTTCAATAGGTGGAACCTCCGGAGTTACACTTCGACCTCTTGACCTTGTAGTAGGTTTCCATTTTCTGGCAGAGGGGGCTGGTGCAGAAGTAGCTTGAGCAGCAGTAGTTCCTTGTTGCTTAACAGAGGAACGTAGTGTCTTGAAAACTTGGTGGATAGGTGGGTCTCCTTCAGGCTTAGCAATCTCACTCGACTTTCTCTTTTTCACAGGCTGATCCACATCTACATTATCAGCACTGGTTTCAACAACAACCTTTGTTGGAACATTCTTCCTTTTTGTCCGTCTTGTTTCTCTGGATGGGGACTGAACAGGAGTGACCGAGTGGCTAGACTCAGAAACATTTGCAGATGAGCTCCCAACAATATTTGATATCTCTCGAATTCGGAAATTCGTGGAATCAGGATGAGCAGTTCCCTCAACAGTAGGGGCAGCAGAAGAAGGTGCTTGGGATCCATACACCTTAGCCAGTATCTTATCATCTTCACTGGAGGATTCGGAAGGGTGTATCACTCGATAAGGTTGAGGGATTGAAGCATATGGTAATCCAGCAAAATGTCGCACATGTTCCAGGCTTTCTCCTAAAGATGTTGCAGTGTAAACAGGAACGCCACCTGTTTTTTCAGACTTGTGGGGACTTGATAAATCAACAGGTTTAACAGTTGTAGGTAAAGCAGGAGGATCAACAGCAGGACAAGCCTCTTTAGAGAAATTTACAGTTTCAGACGGAGGCAGAGCAATATTCTCAGAAGCATAAACAACCAGACTTAGTGGATTTGGCTCATCAGAAGACTTTGTTTTCTCATCAGACACACGCAATGCATCAGATTTTTCATCATCAACATTAGTCACAGGCAAAGATAGAAGATTGACATTCACATGGGACTTCTCGGAACCCAAAGCAGATAGATTTTCAGGCAAAACAGACACAGACGATGGAATAGAAGAATCAACAGGTCTATCAGGAGAAATTTCAATAGGAGTTTCAGAATCATTTACCCGTTGTCGAAGAATCTCCTGTCTGTGTGTTGCTTCTCTCTGAGCAGCTTCAAGATACAGAGCTTGGGACTCCCCTCGACGTCGAGCTTCTTTAACAGATTGTAGGGCACGTTGAGCAAAATATTGAAGGAATGCCCCGGCCCGATTTCCATCGAAGGGTTCTGGAATAAACACTGGAGAGACGTCATCACTGGCTTCGGCGACCAATACAAGAAGTTCAGTTACATCATCTGCCGACTATTCATCATAAAATTCCGGATAGTTGGTCATAACAGTCACCAGAATCTCGTCGCGAAGCAGAGGATCAAGCTTGAGCTTCTTCTTCATAGCCAACTGTAGAAGCGTCTGAATGTGTTTGAGGGCTGCCGCCGGAGGATGTACCTTGCTTCCAAGCTTAATAATGATGTTTTTTACGGGGTCTGCCATTTAAGATTAAGTGCGAGGAGAAGAATAGAACACCGATAGCAGTTAAGCACGGGAAGTGGAGAGATGGGAGCTGAGGTGATTTCTTTCTTCTTGACCCGGTATCATATAGTCTTAAGGGTGATAAACCCTAATTAATGCGGCAAGTCAAAATATCATGCAGAAGTGATTGATGGACACAACGGTACAGCTCCTTTTTAGGAAGGAAACGGAACCCAGGGGAATTTGAAATTCAAAAAGCATAGAGATCTTTTCGGATATCTTTTGAGAAGACTAAGCTTAGAAGATCTTCTTAACATAAAAAGAGAAGAGTCTTTAAGGAAATTCAAAGTCATAACACTGACCCGTATTAAACCAACTCCTCTCTGACGGACCTACTGCTTTAGTCAGTCAATTCTGCAAATTCCCAGAGCAGATCTGAGAATTTCAAAACGATTAGCATCCAGAGGCTTAGTCAGAATGTCCGCCAGTTGTTTGTCAGTCTGAATGTATTCCAACTCAACTTCCTTGGATTCAACCAGGTCTCTGATGTAGTGATGCCTGATGTCAATATGCTTCGTTCTGGAATGTTGAACAGGATTCTTGGAGATGTTAATAGCACTGACATTGTCACAAAAAAGTGTCATTGTTCCTTGTGTAAGACCATAATCCAAAAACATCTGTTTCATCCAAACCAACTGAGTACAGCAACCACCTGCGGCTATGTATTCTGCCTCTGCAGTGCTTAGTGAGATAGAGTTCTGTTTCTTACTTAACCAGGATACTAAGTTCTTCCCAACAAAGAAACATCCTCTAGAAGTACTTTTCCGATCATCAACATTCCCTGCCCAATCAGCATCACAATATGCAACCAGATTTAGTTCACTATCCTTGGAATACCAAAGACCATACTGTATCGTTCCTTTCACGTATTTCAGAATGCGTTTTGCTGCTATCAGATGTGATTCCTTTGGGTCAGATTGATACCTTGCACAGATTCCAACACTAAACATTATGTCTGGTCGACTGGCTGTTAGATACAACAGACTGCCTATCAAGCTACGATAGACTGTGTTATCCACTGATATACCAGTTTCATCTTTCGATACTTTTGTAAAAGTGGAGATCGCTGTTCTGGATGGTTTACATGATTCCAGATCAAATTTTTTGACAAGATTCTTAGCATACTTTTCTTGTGAAATAAAGTATCCTTCAGAACTTTGCTTGACTTGTAGACCTAGGAAATACGTCAGTTGACCAACCATGGACATTTCAAACTCTCCCTCCATGACTTGTACTAATTCATCAGTGTATTTCTACAAGGTTGATCCAAACACAATGTCATCAACATAGATTTGAGCGATGGTTACATGACTTCCTGTCGATTTGACAAACAGTGTTTTGTCAACACTTCCGCGTTTATATTCGTACTGGAGCAAATACTGTGTCAGACGTTCATACCAGGCCCGTGGAGCTTGTTTAAGACCATAGAGAGCTTTTCGAAGCTTATAGACATACGAAGGACGTTCTGGATCTTCAAAACCTTTAGGTTGAGCCACATAGATATCTTCATAGAGATACCCATTCAGAAACGCTGTCTTGACATCCATC
Source organism: Ipomoea nil (assembly GCF_001879475.1). Taxonomy (NCBI): domain Eukaryota; kingdom Viridiplantae; phylum Streptophyta; class Magnoliopsida; order Solanales; family Convolvulaceae; genus Ipomoea; species Ipomoea nil. The sequence continues at coordinate 3,835,383 of NW_017618711.1, forward strand.
TGATATAATGTAAATCCCAAAATGCAAGCGACAGCCAGCAAGATTCTAATTGACTCAAGTCTAGCTACAGGAGCAACCCCTTCAATCTGTGTATAACCTTGAGCCACCAACCGAGCTTTGTTTCTGGCTATATTCCCTACTTTATCAGTTTTATTTTTAAAGATCCACTTCGTTCCTATTACGTTAACACCATCAGGTCTTGGTATAAGATTCCAGACATGATTCCACTCAAACTGATGTAGTTCCTCCTGCATTGCATTGATCCACAGATCATCCTGTAGAGCTTCTTTGACATTTTTTGGTTCTATCTTTGAGGTATAGCAGTAAGACCCAGATATTTCTGTCAGATTATTTCTTATTCTGCTTCTGGTTTTCATTCCATCTGACAGATCTCCAATAATGTTATCTGATGGATGGTTTTTCTGAGTTCTGGTAGGTTTGTCTTTACCAACATCATTCATGAGATCTATCTCTTGTTCCGAACTTTCTTGATCTTCATCTGATGAATCTTGTGGTTTGAGCTGACTGTTGTTATAACTTGCATCTAAATCACGTAGAGGTGACTCTATCACTGTTGAGTCCACTGGTTCTTCTGGATTGTCATCGACAACCACATTTACTGACTCTATCACAGACTGAGTCCTCTTGTTGTAGACTCTGTATGCACGACTGTTCGGAGAGTATTCAAGAAAGATGCTTTCATCACTTTTGGGTTCAAACTTCCCTCTTTGTTCTCTGTCAGCCAGCACATAGCACTTTGTCCCAAACACATGAAAGTATTTCAGATTTGGCTTCTTTCCCTTCCAGATCTCATATGGAGTTTTCGTCGTCCCTGGTTTAAGGTAGACCCTATTTATAGTATGACATGCTGTGTGTACTGCTTCAGCCCAGAAACGTTGTGGCATATGTGAGGCATGTAGCATAACTCTAGCCATTTCCTGTAGCGTTCGGTTCTTTCTTTCCACCACTCCATTCTGTTGAGCAGTTCTAGGAGCTGAGAACTCATGTGAGATACCATGCTCAGAGCAGAAGTCTGAATATAGTGAGTTCTCAAATTCCTTTCCATGATCACTCCTCAATCTCTGAACTTTCATAATAGACTCATCTTTTTCCTTCTGAACTCTTATGCACAGAGTCTTGAAGGCCTTGAAGGCTTCTGTCTTTTCTCTCATAAAGTAAACCCAACTGTATCGGGAGAAATCGTCTACACACACAAATATATATTTCTTTCCTCCAATGCTTTCAGTCTGTGTTGGCCCCATGAGATCTATATGGACAAGATCTAGACATTTCTCAGTGGTGATACCTCTTACTGCTTTGTGTGGAGTTCTGATTTGTTTCCCAATAGCACATGCGCCACAAATTTTTTCTGGATCAATTCTGATCTTCGGTACACCTTTTACTGCTTCAAGTTTTATCAACTTATCCATATCTCTGAAATTTATGTGACCCAGTCGTCTATGCCAGAGTTTTGATTTATCAGATTTGGATAGGTGACAAGCAGTTTCATTTGTCAAAACATAACAGTTGTCTGAAGACCGAGTTCCTTCCATGACAAGTTGATTTGCTTTGTCACTCACTCTGCAACAGTTACGATCGAAGCATACATTCCAATTTTGATCACATAACTGACTGATGCTAATAAGATTCGCTTTTAATCCACTGACTAGCAAGACTTCTTCTAACTGAGGTAAACCTGGAACATTTAGGACTCCTTTCCCAACGATTTTACCCTTTTGTCCATCTCCAAAAGTTACAGCTCCACTACTAGGTTGAACAGCCATCAGACATTTAATGTTTCCTGTCATATGTCTGGAACAACCACTGTCGAAATACCATCTAGCATCAGTTGTAGATGCAGTTAGAACAATGGTGGGATAACAGATAACTTCTGACTTTCTGACCCAAACCTGTCTAGTGAATGGTGTAATAGTCTTATTCTGATATTTTTCCTTCCTCTGATCTCTGTAGAAAAAATAGCATTCGGGACGAGTATGACCTTTTGTGTGACAGTAGTGACAAATGGGAGTATAATATTTAACTTTGACAATCTTATTTTTGAATCTCGAATAATGAGATTTATAAGTTGATTTGTCCTGGTCAGTGTTCGTACCGTATCTCCCTTCCTTGATTTGTACTGACTGAGATGACTGTCCTTGTTCATACCTGTGATATGTTGTGGTCTTAGACATTCCCTCTTTGATGAACTTTGGTGCGTTGTTCGAAGATTCTCCTTGCTCAAATCCCAGACCCTTTTTATTATTAGGGTTTCTGCCAGAGTCTAGCTAGAATTTTATCTAAGGTAGATGTGGTGTCCATCATCTGTATATTTTTCTTCAAGCTCTCCAACTCCTTGATCAATTTTCCTTCTCTGGACCGTATCTGAGTGATGAGATCTTCTTTTATGACCAATTCAGCATTCAGTTTCTTTATAAGATCATCTTTTTGCTTTAGATCGTCATTCAGATTCTTATTTACTTTCACAAGTTGTTCCCAGCTAGCGACAAGTTTTGCAAATTCTGCCTCAAGTTGAATATGTCTTTCTTCAAAATCATCTGTTGATATGTATGATTCTCCATCTGATTGATCTCCGTCTGATTGAATGTTTGTGGCAGTGAAGAACGCTACAAAGTTTCATACATTATCATCTGATTGATCATTTGAATTTTCCTCCTCATCATCACTAAGAGTAGCTACAGACATAGCCTTTTTCCTTTTAAGATATGTTGCACATTCAGCCTGTATGTGACCGTATCCTTCACATTCCCTACACTGCACTGACCGATTGAGGGGTTTCCCTGTGTCTGTAGTACTATTTCTGTTTTGTCTCGATCGCCCAGTCTGAGATTGATTGTTCTGTGAGAGGGGTGTTGTTTCAACCTTTTGATATGAAGGGTAGTTGCCTTTGTATTGTGTTCTTGTAGACTGACCTTGACCCTTTCTGTTGAACCCTTTTAAGATTTTCTTGAAGTTTTTGGTTAGGAGAGCTAGGGTTTCATCATCTATGTCGTCTGTGTCAGATTCTCGATCAGCTTCAGCCACAAAAGCTACAGACTTTCCTTTCTTGTTGCTTCCAACATCATCATCAGCAAGAACTTCCAATTCATATGTGTGCAAGCTTCCCATGAGTTCTCCGACAGTCTTCTTTTCCCAACCTGTGTGTTCCTGAATAGCCGTTACTTTCATTCGAAAACGTTTAGGTAGGGATCTGAGAATCTTTTTGACCACTCTCTCATCAGTGAATGGTTCCCCAAGAATTGAGGCTCGGTTCATCAAGTTCTGAACCCTACTGTGGAAGGTAGAAATGGTTTCGTCTTCAGTCATTCTGAGAGCTTCGAATTCTGATAGAACCATTTGCAACTTTGACTGTTTGACATCACTGGTTCCTTCATATCTGGTTTCAAGAATCTCCCATACCCGTTTAGCCTCTTTTACCCCTGTAACAAGCGTAAAAACAGATTCATGTAGCGATCCAACAATTGAGTTTAGTGCTTTGTTGTTCAGATCAGAGGCATTCATTTCATCTTCTGTCCAAGTCTCTATGGGTTTTTCTTCAGCAACTCCTTGTGCATTCGGAGTAGTAGGTCGACTCCACCCAGTTAGGATGGTGCGATAAACCCTGGTTCCTTGTGCTTGAAGATATATCTCCATACGAGCCTTCCAGAAAGAGTAGTTGTGACCATCTAGTTCTGGTGGTTTCATACTTGCGTCCATCCTGAAATCAACAACCAGCCCCACGAACACACAGACAGACTTCCACAAAAACAGAGAGAATGCAAAAATAAGATAGCCCTTCGGACCAAGTCACTATGTAGACTTAAAAGCTCTGATACCACATGTAATTTTGCATTTCCTCATTTTTACGAAAATTATCAGAAATAGTTTGCTGACTTAGAAAACTGATAGATTCAGTTAAGCACCTACTTAGTAATAATAGATCATGGTGCGAACATCAGAGAAAAATAAACAAACACACAGAGCGAACACTCACAATGTTTACCCAGTTCGATACAGTGTGTATCTACGTCTGGGGGACGATCACATAGGCGTCCAATCCACTAAGTCATAATCCAATGTACAAAGGTAGATATACAATAATCTTACCCAAGTGCCCCACACAAGGTACATACCCAGTCTACACAGGTTTAGTGGATTGTTGAAGATGGAGAGCCATGCATACAGAAGTCCAATGAAGTCCCTTCACTTGGAGAGCCAGCTCTGATGCAGTCCACTTTAGTGACGCTCTATAATGTTGTTCCCACAACAGTGTGATCTTAGTGTCCTTTCGTTTAAGTAGCAGTAACTCTTCTCAAGTTCATCATCTTAATCACCATGAACAAATTGTAATGAGAAGGTCCATAACAATCAAAGATCTAGACTCTTAAAGTTGATATGGAGTGTTTCTTTTTCTTATTTGGCGTAACCCCAGTTACCTTTTGGAACTGGTACTTATAGATCCTTCTATAAACACTCTCTATAAAAGATCTTTGATTGTAGAAGGTAGGATAATAGAAGAGGAATGTAATCTCAGCAGATTAGGTCCATTACCTTCTTTGAAGATACGCTGATCGTCTTTCCATACTGAGCTGATAATACCGCGTAAGACTCTTAAGGAAACGGCTTCCCTAAATCAGATCTTCAGTGTCAGTTCTTCTGTCGTTGCTTCTGCTTGATCAATAAACTGTAGACCCAACCGACAGACTCTAAACCTATCTTAGTATGCCATAATAATATTGCCAATTATAATATGGGGTTTTTGAACATAAAAACACTAACATCTCCAATGTAAAAATTCTTTACATTCAAATTCATCAATTGATTATATTCACTACATTGTCTATTATCTTTTTTTGTGCACTATTTTTTAATTAAATATCAAAGTTATAATACAAAATAATGCTATATATATATATATATATATATATATATATATATATATATATATATATATATATATATATATATATATATTTATTTATTTATTTATTTATTTATTTACCAAGTATTTTAGTAATACCATGAAAAAATTTAAAAAAATTAAATTAATAAATCCAATTATATTAACTACTTGAGGGATATGTTGACAAAGAGAGTATTCAAATCACACAACAAATTGAAGTGAGAAACTACCTCGCAATGTCATTGTTTGACAATCAGTAGTTAGTGGTTAGCGTTAGCGGATTATATTAGCGAATTATATCAACGGTTGGTAAAAAGATATTTGAAAAAATTAGATGTTTAAATTAACATTTAAAATGACCTAAGGGTATAATAATAATAATAATAATAATAATAATAATAATAATAATAATAATAATAATAATAATAATAATAATAATAATAATAATAATAATAATTGTTTTTATAATAATTTTTTTAAAATGTAGATGTGTTTTAGGGAAATCATTCTAAAAAAACATTAAGTGAAAATATTGTAAATTGCAATGTTTGTATTTTCAGTGGTTTGGAACAAGTTGTTGCTTCAAACTGTTGAATAACCAAAACACTTTCTTTAGCATTTTGATCTTTAGGTTACATCATATTTACCAATCGTCCAATACCTTTGGGTTACATTATAATTAAAATTTTTAAATTTTTACTACATCTAAATTCCTTAAATTAGGAATTTCTTTATCCATAATAATTTATTCAACAATAATGGTTGAACTAAGTGAACACTGAGCAAAACACCTAAAGGACTTGTACCGTTGATTCATTCATTGATCTTGTATATATGTGCATTCATTAAATATATTACAACCCTTTGCAACAAAAATACTTGGTTTCTATTTAAAAAAAGTTTAGTAACAATTACAATGAATCTCCTATATTACATTGTATTCATATACTACGAATTACATATTTAAATAAACAAATTAGACATTAAATTACTTATGTTGAACTTCTCCTATATAATATTGCATTTATATACTTTCAAATATTTATTTAATTATAAACATTGGTTAGAAAAAATGACCGTCAAATTATTAAATCAAATGAATAGTTCATATTGTTCATATTTTAATTTTTTCTTGAGATTTCATAATTTATCATTAATTATATGATTATCCGATCCGTTAACTTTTTCATTAATTCACCGTTAGTCTAATTCTAATATTAAACTCTAATATAGAATTATAAGTACAACATTAATCTAATTCTAATATTAAAGTCTTAATAGAACTCTAACCACAATTCAAATCCTACTGTCGGAATCTCCTCAAACAATATTAGTATATATTTAATATTTTATGCTTAACCTCTCAAAGTGAGGGGGGCTCCTTGTGCACAGTGAGCACCGGTCTAGCCTCTATGGTTCATGTTCAGTTGAGTCACCATGATTTACATCCTCCCAAATGCTCTGTCGGGCCGGAGTGTGGGGGGCCCTTAGGGTTGGGATTCAACCTTTTGGAAGAATATTTTATGCTTTAATTTTTATTTGCTCTCCCGTATGTCCCGTATTTGGTTTCAACCATACCCATACAATTATTTCATTGACAATTATAATCAATCTTGACTATATTATCTTGCATTTGTAAACTTAGAATTACCAATTTAAATACGCAAATTCAACATTCAATTATCTATGCATGAACAATTCTAATATAATCTTGGCTTGATATACTTTAAAATACTTATTTAAGAAAAATATCGGGCATTATCCCAATCGCGTAATGCGCGTAAAAAACTAGTAGTACAACAAGTTGTATTAAATTATTTTAAATTTTTAAGATCAATAATTTTTAAAATCTTAATATCCCATTCTTTTTAGAATAAAATTAGAGCATCCATAAATAATAGAGTAAATACCCAAAATGGTCCCTCGACTATAGCTAAATTCACAAATTGGTCCTCAACTTTTAATGTTAACCAATTAAGTCCTTAACTTTGTAATTTTAACACAATTTGGTCCTCTGTCTATTTGACCATTTGTTGACTGTGATTTTTGAGGATATATATGTAATTTCATGGTCCATCATCGATTTTTTAAGGTTCTAGTTGCATTTCTAGGCCGCACTGTTACATTTGAATCCACTGCCGAAAGCAATCTACCAAATCCGGTTGCCTTTCTTCATCCTCCCTTTGGATTCAATGTAGTTGAGTTTGTACCAGAGCGAAGAAGATGACGTGTTTCCGAACCAGTGCAACGTCATCCTAGAGGCCTCCACGTGCTCCGACGAGAGTTGAAGGTTCTTCTGGAGATCGTCGATCACGGTCAACAAACGGTCAAATAGATGGAGGACCAAATCGTGTCAAAATTACAAAGTTAAGGACTTAATTGGTTGAAATTGAAAGTTGAGGACCAATTTGTGAATTTAGCTATAGTCGAGGGACCATTTTGGATATTTACTCTAAATAATATAACATTTTTCTTTAGTGCTACTAACTCCGTTACAATGCAGTATATGTGCCTCCACTGAGGCTCGAACCCATAACATCCCATATAGGAAAGCACAACCTCCCATATAGGAAAGCAACTTGGTGCCACTAAACCACAAGGTCCTTGGCATATAACCTGTTAGTACACACGGAGTAATTAATATGAATATATTAATTAAATATAGAGTTAATTCCATTTTTGGTCATAAATTTATAGGTGACAATCCACTTTTAGTCTTTTTTATTAGAACATTCTCATTTGGTCCTAGTATTATTGTGGCATAACCATTTTTAGTCCATCAACAAAATCGTTGAAATATCATTAAATACAAAGACATTTCAATCTTTTTTATACAAAGTAAGTCAAACCGCTATATTTTTTTATGTTTTTTTTTTTTTTTTTTTTGAAAACATCCATAATTGAAGATCAAAATGTCATTGTGTTTAACGATATTTAAACTGTTTTATTGATAAATGACGAAAATTGGTCATGTCACGATAATACTAGGACTAAAAGTGGACTGTCAGCTATAAATGTAGGACATAAATGGAATTAACTCTTAAGTATATGTTTTATTTTGTTGGTATATTTTGGTCCATCGAAAATGTTGGTTCATTGTACTTTGGTCCGAGTGAAACTAGTCAAAAACATCATGGAGCCTATTTTTGAGGAATTGAGAAGTCCAAGAAGAGCTGACAAAAGATGCACAATTCTCTCAACAAAATTGTGGTTGAAATTAAATCAAGTTTATTTCCTCAACTCCACAATGTGTAGCATGCGAAATGTACATGATTCACAAAGCCTAATATTGTGCTGCCCGAACTATAAATATGGGCTTTGTAATGAAGAAAACTTATTGTTGATAAGAAATTTAGACATTTTAATCATAAAATTCATGAAGAAACTTCAAGCAAAAGGACAGATTGGAGTACATTTCAGAGAAGCTGATCCACTTGATACTAGATAGTACAGACTGTGTGAAAATCCAGGTTGATATATAATTTGTGGAATTGTCATATATATTAGCTCAAATTGTATTTTTGAAACTTTCTTACAAAATTGCAGTATAAGGTTGATGTTAAAATGTGATAAACCTAACTTTTGTAAATCATTTGAATCATGTGGATCTTTAGTAGAAAGTTTTAGGTGTGACCTCGCAAAGTATGAGGTGTTCTCAAACTGCAATAAAAAATATCTTGAATTCTGGGTGTGACTTCTCAGAATAACAACTCCTATTATTGGACCCACAATGTTAGATTAGGCAGGACGTCCTACTTGACATCACTATCACAAGAAACTAAAAAAATGAAATTCTAGAATTAGTTAAATAAATTGAACATGTACTAGTTAGCGACTACCAGAAAATTCTTTACTGAATACACCTTGCCTTCTTCAAAAATAAGTCAACTTCTTCCTTTGAGATATTGGCATAGATATATGTTCCCTAAACATTTGTAACTAATATTAGATGAAAGAAAACAGTTTATATCATAAAACAAAGAATTTACCTCCTCATCATGAAATAAATCTTATTTACTTTTCATGAATGTGTCTTCTCTAACTTCTGGTATTTCATATGTTCTAACTAATCTAACTCTTATTGCTCTTTTGGAGTGTGGTGGACTGATATCCTTGATAGATACATATTGAGAAGACATTTTTTTTTTAGTGTGGAGTATTACTCATCCTCAAGAATATCAGGGTGAACTTCTACATCTCATTCGACCTCTTTATATAGAGGTAGAATTGAACCAGGAATGTTATAGAAAAACGAAGAGCCAAGCTTTGGAACAATGACAAAGAATGATTACGTTATTTAAACTTAACATCTTTTCAGAAAGGATGACTTTAATTAGGGATGGCAATGGGTCGGGTGTGGGTCGGGGAGGGCTACATCCATCACCCGACCCACCTTATATTTTCTCCATCCACCCCCAGCTCCAACCCGCATCGGGTGGACTTTTTCAGAACCCACCCCCACCCCCACCGGGTGCTGGTGCCCACTACGGGTACCCACCACTTATCATCTTATTATGTTTTTCAAAAAATAATATTTAAATTATTTACATATAATAAAAAAAATAAAATCCATTAGTGATACTAAAACATAAATAATGGAAATATTTAAATATAATAACTAAATTGTTAATTTTTAAAAATAAACTTAGTAGTTTTGATATAAAAAATAGTAAAAAGCTACACGAATTTATAAACTTTTATAAATAACTACATATTAGTACTTATTTTACTATTATATATATATATATATATATATATATATATATATATATATATATATATACACACACACACATGGTGGGTCGGGTGGGGTTCTAGGCGGGTCTTGTACATAGAACCCGAATCCAACCCGACCCACCGCGGGTTTGCTTTTTTAAGACCCACCCCCGACCCACCACCCACCATCACCCAAAAAAACCCGATCCATGTGGGGTGGGTTCAGGTGGATATCCACGGGTCGGATTGAAATTGCCATCCCTAACTTTAATTAGATGTCAATCAGTTCCAATTTGTAATCAATGAGGAAGTCAATAAGCCTTGATGGTATTCCAGCTATTATCTTATCAAGTGGCGAGTAAATTTCAAAAACTCTTCATATCACAACTTTATGAATTCAAAATATAGATGTCAACAAAATTATTAACTAAAAAATGGCAATGACTGATAAAAACAAATTTGGTTACAAAATAGCTCTTTATCATTCAATTCATTAGGATTCTTCAATGATTCGAAAGTCTTTAGACGAAACATAAAGGTAGGGAATACTTTATATTTACTCTCTTTGACAATTGTTTTGTTGTTGAATTTGATAAGATATTTATATCCAGTTGTTTTATACTTGTAGTAGTTAGTGACTACTAGGAAGTTCTTTAATGAGTACAACTTGCCTTCTTAAAAAATAGATTAACTTATTCCTTTGAGATGTTAGCATGGATATAGGTTCCCTAAACATTTGTAAGTAATATTAGATGAAAGAAAAAAAGTTTATATCATAAAAAAAAAAAAGAATAAATAACTGGAAAACTGATTTTACTATCATAAAGCAAATGAAACTAAACTGGAAAACTAATTTACCTCCTCATCGTGAAATAAACATTCTTTACTTTTCATGATTCTGCATCCTCTAACTTCTGGTACTTCACATGTTTTAACTTCCAATTAATCTAACCATTATTGCTCTTTTGGTGTGCAGTGGACTGATATCATTGACAGATACATATTGAGAAGGCATTTTTTTGTGTGTAGAGTATTACTTATCCTCAAGAATCTTAAGGTGAACTTTTGGATCTCATTCGACCTCTTTATATAGAGGTAGAATTGAATTAGAACTGTTATTGAAAAACAAAGAGGCAAGCTCTGGAACAATGATGAAGAATGATTACGTTATTTAAACATAACATCCTTTCAGAAAGGATGCCTTCAATTGGATGTCAATTAGTTCAAATTTGTAAGCAATAAGGAAGTGAATAAGCCTTGATGGTTTTCCAGCTAGTATCTTATCAAGTGGTGAGTAAATTTCGACAACTCTTCCTATCACATCTTTATGAATACAAAATATAGATGTCAACAAATTTATAAACTAAAAAATGACAACGGCTGATAAAAACAAATTTGGTTACCAAATAGCTCTTTATCATTCAATTCATCAGGATTCCAGAATGATTCGAAAGTCTTTAGACGAAACATAAATGTAGGGAATACTTTATATTTACTCTCTTTGACAACTGTTTTGTAGCTGAACTTCATAAAATATTTATGTTCAGTTGATTTATAAATGTAGTAGTTAGTGACCACTAGTAACTTTTTTACTAAATACACCTTGCATTCTTCAAAAATAGGTCACCTTCTTCCTTTGAGATATTTGCATTGATATATGTTCCCTATACATTTGTAACTAATATTAGATGAAAGAAAACTGTTTATATCATAAAACAAAGAATACAAAACTAGAAAACTTATTTTACTATCATAAAACAAATAAAACTAAACTGGAATACTAATTTTACCTCCTCATCGTAAAATAAACATTCTTTAGTGTACTTTTCATGATTTCGCCTCCTCTAACTTCTAGTACTTCATTTGTTCTAATTAATCTAACCCTTATTCCTCTTTTGGTGTGCGGTGGATTGATATCCTTGATAGATACATATTGAAAAGGCATTTTTTTGTGTGTGGAGTATTACTTATCCTGAATAATCTCAGGGTGAACTTATGCATCTCATTCAACCTCTTTATATAGAGGTAGAATTGAATCATGACTCTTAATGAAAAACGAAGAGGCGAACTTTAGAACAATGACAAAGAATGATTATGTTATTTAAACTTAACATCTTTTAGAAAGGATGTCTTCAATTAGATGTCAATCAGTTCAAATTTGTAATTAAAAAATGCAACGATTCATTTTCCTAGATTTATTCCAATAATGTGCTTCTCCAATGTTTAATCATCGGGAGTTTCAAAGGTATTCATTCAGCCGACTAATACATTATTAATTTAGGCTAAACCTGATCAGTAGCGGTAAACCAATGTGAACATAATAAATAATCGAAACTACCAAGCATCTACCTAAAACGACACAGTTTTATTTGGGCAGAAAAATACAAATCATGAAGTTGTAACTAAGCCTTGATAGTTTTCCAGCTATTATCTTATCAAGTGGCGAGTAAATTTCAACAACTCTTCCTATCACGTCTTTGTGAATACAAGATATAGATGCCAACAAATTTATCAACTAAAAAATGTCAATGACCGATTAAAAAACAATTTGGTTACCAAATAGCTCTTTATCATTCAATTCATCAGGATCCCGCAAAGATTCAAAAGTCTTTAGACGAAACATAAAGGTAGCGAATACTTTATATTTACTCTCTTTGACAATTGTTTTGTAGTTGAACTTGATAAGATATTTATGTCCAGTTGTTTTATACATGTAGTAGTTAGTGGCCACCAGGAAATTCTTTACTGAGTACCTTGCCTTCTACAAATATAGGTCAACTTCTTCCTTTGATATATTAATATTGATATAGGTTCCTAAAACATTTGTAACTAATATTAGATGAAAGAAAACAGTTTATATCAAAAAACAAAGAATACAAAACAGTTTATATCAAAAAACAAAAAGAATACAAAACTGGACAAATGATTTTACTATATAAAACAAATGAAACTAAACTGGAAAACTAATTTTACTATATAAAACAAATAAAACTAAACTGGAAAACTAATTTTACATCCTCACAGTGAAATAAACATTTTTTTTTTACTTTTCATGAATTCGCCTCCTCTAACTTCTGGTATTTCATATGTTCTAACTAATCTAACCCTTATTGTTCTTTTGGTGTGCAGTGGACTAATATCCTTGACATATACATATTGAGAAGGTATTCTTTGGTGTGGAGTATTACTTATCCTGAATAAAATCTCTGGGTGAACTTCTGCATCTTATTCGACCTCTTTATATAGAGGTAGAATTGAATCAGGACTGTTATAGAAAAACAAAGAGGCAAGCTTTGGAACAATCACAAAGAATGATTACTTTATTTAAGCTTAACATCCTTTCAGAAAGGATATATAAAGTATTCCCTACCTTTATGTTTCGTTTAAAGACTTTTGAATCTTTGAGGAATCCTAATGAATTGAATGATAAACAGCTATTTGTAGAACTTAGTCACCACCAGGAAGTTCTTTACTGAGTACACCTTGCCTTCTTAAAAAATATGTCAACTTCTTCCTTTGAGATATTGGCATGGATATAGGTTCTCTAAACATTTGTAACTAATATTAGATTAAAGAAAATAATTTATATCATAAAATAGAGAATACAAAACTGGAAAACTAATTTTACTATCATAAAACAAATAAAACAAAACTGGAAAATTGATTATACCTCCTCATCGTGAAATAAACATTTTTTACTTTTCATGATTCCGTCTCCTCTAACTTCTCATACTTCATATGTTCTAACTTCTAATTAATCTAACCCTTATTGATGTTTTGTTATGCAGTGGACTGATATCCTTGACAGATACATATTGAGAATACATTTTTTTTGTGAAGAGTATTACTTATCCTCAAGAATCTCAAAGTGAACTTCTGCATCTTATTCAACCTCTTTATATAGAGGTAAAATTGAATCAGGACTGTTATAGAAAAACGAAGAGGCAAGCTTTTGGAACAATGACAAAGAATGATTACATTATTTAAACTTAACATTCTTTCACAAATGATGTCTTCAATTAGATGTCAATCAGTTCAAATTTGTAAGCAATGAAGAAGTCAATATGCCTTGATGGTTTTCCAACTATTATCTTATCAAGTAGCGAGTAAATTTCGACAACTCTTCCTATCATATCTTTGTGAATATAAAATAAGATGTTAACAAATTTATCATCTAAAAAATGACAATGACTGATAGAAAACAATTTGGCTACCAACTAGCTCTTTATCATTCAATTCATCAGGATTCCTCAAGGATTGAAAAGTCTTTAGACGAAACTTAAAGGTAGGAATACTTTATATTTACTCTTTTTGACAACTGTTTTTTAGTTGAACTTGATAAGATATTTGTGTCAAGTGTTTTATATTTATAGTAGTTAGTGATCACCAGGAAGTTCTTTACTGAGTACACATTCCCTTTTTCAAAAATTGGTCTAACTTCTTCCTTTGTGATATTGGCATGGATATAGGTTTCCTAAACATTTGTATCTAATATTAGATGAAAGAAAACAGTTTATATCATAAATCAAATAATACAAAACTGGAAAACTGATTTTACTATCATAAAACAAATAAAACAAAACTGGAAAATTGATTTTATCTCCTCATCGTGAAATAAACATTTTTTACTTTTCATGATTCCGTTTCCTCTAACTTTTGGTACTTCATATGTTCTAACTTCTAATTAATCTAACCCTTATTGTTGTTTTGTTATGCAGTGGACTGATATCCTTGACAGATACATATTGAGAATACATTTTTCTTTTGTTGTGAAGAGTATTACTTATCCTCAAGAATCTCAGGGTGAACTTCTGCATCTCATTTGACCTCTTTATATAGAGGTAGATTTGAATCAGGACTGTTATAGAAAAACGAAGAGGCCGTTAATCATGTGGCTTGAGTTAGTCTTCAATTAGTTTGTTATTATCTTTTCTTTAGGCTTCAGTTGTGCTTTGTTGTAACTTCCTCTGTATAACCCTATTTAAACATTCTCTATAACTCTTGGTTAATGCAAGTGATTCTACTTTCACATGGTATCAAGAGCCAGCAACAACTCTTGATTTTTTTTTCTTTCTCATCCTTCCCTGCCTTACACAATGTCCACACAACTGAAATACCAATAATTGAAATTCCTATAATTCAAATTACTGCTCCTACAAATTTCCCCATTAAACTTACTTCCCCCAACTTCTCAGTTTGGAGATGTAAAATCTAAACCACTTTAATTGGCTTTAATCTACTAGGCTACGTTGATGGGAGTACTGTAGCCCCGTCCCAGTTTTCCGATGCCACGAAAATTGTCTCGAATCCTAGCTATACAAATTGGTACTGCCAGGACCAGATTATTGTCAGTGTTCTCCTTAGAAGCTGTTCTGACCCCATTCAACCGCTCATCTCTTCTGCTGAAACCTCCCGTCAAGCTTGGGAGTCGTTAATGGCGAGTTTTGCAAACACCTCACGTAGAAGAATTGTGTCACTCAAGTCCAAGTTAGCCTGCAATCCGCGAGGTAGCCGGTCTGTTATTGATTACCTTAACGACATGAAGGCCATTGCTGATGATCTTGCTATCGCACAATGCCTGGTGTTGGACGAAGATCTCACAGTGCACATTCTTACTCAGATTGGTGAAAAATACAACTCTGTTGTGTCAGCGGTACGTGTCCGAGAGTCCCCGCTGTCCCTCTTTGAGCTCAGTGAGATACTCACGGATCACGAGCGCATGTTAAAGGAAACAGATGAGTCCCGACAAAATATCATTGCCACGATGAATGTTACTCAGCGGTCCACCAACAACGACCGGTCAACTCAAGGTAATTCTAATATGAATCATCGCAATCGTGGTCAAATTCGCCATCCTTTTGCCTATAAAAGGGCATGTGGCCTTTCAAGTTAAGCGTCTTTTCTCCCCTTACTCTCTCCCTCTCTCTCTTTATGCTCTCTATTCTCTCTAAGACACCACTAGAGTTATTATCAATAAAAGGAGATTTGAGCTACATTCTATTGTCCACACACATACATACTGTACATACATTCTACGAGTACAATCGGAAATTAGTACTATTAACAGTCACATGTGCTTGCAGAGAATTTGTCTTCAACAGGTCAGCGTTCCCTGTTGGCGATACCAGCCCAGTCGCCGGTGGCAGCCCTTCCGTCGCTAGTGTCCTCTCCTCCGTCGGCAGTGGACTCTCCCTTCCAGCCTCAGCCACAAGTTCCAGCTCCTACAAACATTTGTAGCCCTACTGTCTTTACTCATCCTTAGCCGGCATCGCTTCCTTCGCCACTGCCGTCACCTCCTCGGACTTCATTCCCTCTACCGGCGTCGTTTCCCGCGCCACTACCGTCACCTCCTCGGCCAACATCCCCTCAATCGGCGTCGTCTTCTTCGTCACAGTCGTCTCTCCCTTCTGTGTCGTCTCAGCCATCCACGCTGCAACATCTGCCAGAGTTGCCACCTTCTCCTTCAGCGACGTTGGTTTCTTCGTTGGATCCTTCTCCAGCACCGTTGCCCACCTCGCCGGAAGTTTGTCCTCGTCATTCCATTCGGATTCGCAAGCCTAATCCTAAATATTTTGGTTCTTTGTTTGTTAATACAGTTTCAGTACACCCATTACCTACTTGTCTTAAGCCTAACACTGTTACCCAAGCGTTGAGAGAACCTTTGTGGTGTAAAGCGATGGACAAGGAATACGAGGCTTTTCTGCGAAATGGCACTTGGGATTTGGTGCCACGATAATCCAAACCGGTGGTTGGGTGCAAATGGGTGTTCCGAGCTAAACGTAAGCCAGATGGTTCGGTTTACAGGTATAAGGCGCGGCTTGTAACGAAGGGGTATTTACAGCAGGCTGGCCGTGATTTTTTTGAAACGTATAGCCCTGTAATGAAGCCTGTCACTATACGTGCGGTTGTTTCTATTGCTTTGCGTTATGATTGGCCAATCTAACAATTAGATATTAACAATGCTCTTTTGAATGGAACATTGACTGAAACTGTTTTTATAGAACAACCGCCGGGTTATATTAATGTGAATTTTCCGTCTCATGTTTGTCGACTTAAAAAGGCGTTGTATGGCCTTAAACAAGCACCACGAGCAAGGTACCTAGAACTTAGTCCTTTTTTTTTATTGCATTATGGTTTTCTCAAGTCACAGGCAGATGTCTCTTTATTTGTTTACTCTATTAATAATGTTCTTATGTATTTTCTAGTGTACGTGGATGATATCCTACTGTATTTTCTAGTGTACGTGGATGATATCCTACTTACTAGTAATAATGCTGTGTGTATTGAGCAGTGTGTGCGAGCGTTGTATGATGTTTTTGCGTTGAAAGATTTGGGGCTCTTACATCATTTTTAGGTGTGGATGTCATTTCAATTGCATCTGGTGTGTTTTTGTCTCAGTCACAATACATTTATGATATATTGATCAAGTTTCATATGGATGGAGCAAAGCCAGTTTCTACGCCTATGAGTTCTTCGGAGGTTCTGCCCCTCCCGGATGTTTCTGCAGTTGTTGATCCTACCAATTTTTGCAAGCTTATTGGTATGTTGCAGTATTTGAGCATTACTCGCCCAGATGTTTCGTTTGCTGTTAACCGTTTGTCACAGTTTATGCATGCACCGTCTGCGACCCATTGGTCTGCTGCAAAGCGTGTTCTACACTACTTAAAGGGGACATTATCCCACGGGTTACTTCTCAAAGGTACTGCTTCTTTTCGTCTCACTGCCTTTTCTTATTCTGATTGGGGTGGTTCTAGTACATTGGGTCGTTCTACCACTGCGTATGTTTTATACCTTGGTGGTAACATTGTTTCTTGGAAGTCAACCTGTCAAAAGTCAGTCTCTCGGTCTTCTACTGAGGCGGAGTACCGTGCCCTTGTGAATGCTACTGCTGAGGTACTATGGGTTCAACATCTTTTACGGGAGCTACGAGTGTCTTTGTGTGGCCCTCCTTTGTTACTATGTGATAATCTCAGCGCTACGTATGTCTGCAAAAATCCTGTGTTCCATTCTAGAATGAAGCACCTTGGCCTTGACTATTTTTTTGTTCGTGAGCCGACATCTTCCCTCTAAAGAACAGCTCGCTGATATCCTCACGATGCCGTTGTGACGAGCATTGTTTCTGCTCTTTTCAGTCCAAGATTGGAGTCTCCGACGGATCCTCCATCTTGCGGGGGCATATTAAATATATGGCTTGAGTTAGTCTTCAATTAGTTTGTTATTCTCTTTTCTTTAGGCTTCAGTTGTGCTTTGTTATAGCTTCTTCCGTATAGCCCTATTTAAACATTCTCTGTAACTCTTGGTTAATGCAAGTGATTCTACTTTCGCAGAGGCAAGCTTTGGAATAATGGCAAAAAATGATTACGTTATTTAAACTTAACATCCTTTCAGAAAGGATGTCTTCAATTAAATGTCAGTCAGTTCAAATTGTAATTAAAAAATGCAACGATTCGTTTTCCCAAATTTTTTCAAATAATGTGCTTCTTTAATGTTTATTAATTGGGAGTTTCAACAATTTTTTTTACATTTGAGTTTTTTTTTTTTTTTTTTTGAAAAATAATTTTCTTTTCCTAATTGCGCACAATTCCAAAAGCTGAAGGCAATTCCTAGTTTAGTATCCCACACGAAAAAACGATTCCCAGTTCACCATTTCTATTATCTTTTCTCACCCTGAAGGCCTGAAAGTCTGAAGTCTGACCGCTGCGCCGGTTGCGGTCTCCCTACCGTCTCTCTCTCACTCTCGCCGCTGCCCGCAGATCGCAGAGGTTTGTTTTTTTTTTTTTTTTTTTTTTCAATTTTTAAATTGACTAAAAAGTTAACAGCCGCCCGGCAAAATTTCCCAACTTTGCGATTGTTAGGAGGAAGAAGGAGAAGAAAGGAATCTCGGAAACATGGCACCTGCTCGGGAATTGGAGGATGAGATTAAGGACGAGAAGAACCCTAGGCCGCTCGATGAGGACGATATTGCTCTCCTTAAGACATATGTATTGTTCTTTTAAACCCTAATTATTTGATCTGCTGGAAATAAAGGGGGAATTGGAGCTTTAAGTTATCTTTCTGGACATAAACATATCAATCTAGTGCATTGATGCATGCCTCTTGGCTACAGTTGCTTAGGTTGTCTGGTACTTCAGAAATATAAAAGTAGAATTGATCCTGTTGAATCATGTTCTATTGTGTATGTCCATTCAACAATAGGTGAACTAAGGTTAACCCATTAGTGTATTCAATTAGTCCAATCTTTATTATTTAGATACTGAATAAGCATGTACTTGAGGTATTGCTTCGATAATTCAAAATCAGGGAGATTTTTATCAATGAATCAATATTCAAAATATTCCATTGGGGGATCTCTAACTCTATAAAAATGCTGTATTTCTAAATTTGGTGTACTAGAGTAGTATTCTCCCTGAGTAATTTTGTGTTAATATCTTTTTGTTTCATTAAATTGCTTTTGTAACTTAGTAACTAGCTTTGATATTTAAATGATTTCTGCAGGGCCTGGGACCTTATTCAACAAGCATAAAGAAAGCTGAAAAGGAAATCAAGGACATGGCTAAAAAGATTAATGATTTATGTGGTATGTTTCTGGTCTTAGTCTAAATATTTTTTTTCCTATACAATGTGTGTTTCATGGTTCCTGGACATACAATATTACAAGATATGAATAGCTTTTAGTTGCTTGTTGAATTGGATCATTGCTTTGGGTTGAGAAGTGAACTTATAGCAGTGATTTCCTTTTGTTTTTCTGGGGTTTTTTATTATATAAGTATGAAAATAATTTTTATGTTGCTCTAGGTATAAAGGAATCTGACACGGGCTTAGCTGCACCAAGCCAATGGGATTTGGTTTCTGATAAGCAAATGATGCAGGAGGAGCAACCCCTTCAGGTTTGTCTATGGGCAAGATTTGAACATGATTCTTTTATCACTCACATACTTTATGTGTTTAAGCTATAATTTGGTGCTTGTGGACAGGTGGCAAGATGTACAAAAATAATCAGTCCTAATACTGAAGATGCAAAATATGTGATAAATGTCAAGCAAATAGCAAAGGTATGACGGCTTTCCTTTTATTAATCACTGTATGTATGCACTATCCAATATATGGGGACAAATTGTATATGCTAGTGAGTTACCAGAGAAAAAAGTCTCAACTGGTTGACTGATATTACACCCTTTTTATTCCTGCAGTTTGTTGTTGGATTGGGTGACAAAGTTTCACCAACTGATATTGAAGAGGGCATGCGAGTTGGGTATGTTCTCTTTCCCCCTCCTATATGCTATGCTAAAGCTCTGGGCGATTGATGTCTCACTGTCTGTATTCTGTATGCAGTGCAGACATTAAATGAATGTTTCTAAGTTATTACTTGGATTGAACTGTGAGATAGGGAAGCTATTTATTCTAGGTGTAAGAGATCTAGCCTGCTACTTTTTGGTGATTTTAATTTATTTTGGTATATTTGCAGCGTTGATCGGAATAAATATCAAATCCAGATTCCTTTGCCTCCCAAAATTGATCCAAGTGTCACCATGATGACAGTTGAGGAAAAGCCTGATGTGACCTACAATGATGTTGGAGGATGCAAGGAACAAATTGAAAAGATGCGAGAGGTATTCTTGTAAATTTGTAATTAATCTCTTATTTATGCCACTTTCTGTATTTTGACACTTTTGATATATGTCACTCGAAATATATATTCTTTTATTTTCATCTTCTCTTATTCATTTATATATATTTCCCACTATGAGCTTGGAGAAGTGATTTTTTGTATTGGTATTTTGGATGCTAACATTAGGTGGTTGAACTGCCAATGCTCCACCCTGAAAAGTTTGTGAAGCTCGGAATTGACCCACCTAAGGGTGTTCTTTGCTATGGTCCTCCCGGAACAGGGAAAACACTACTGGCTAGGGCAGTGGCTAATAGAACAGATGCTTGTTTTATCCGTGTCATTGGTAGTGAACTAGTCCAGAAATATGTTGGTGAAGGAGCTCGGATGGTTCGCGAACTCTTTCAGGTTAAAAACAATTATTGTTATGTAACTGAACGAAGTTATTTTTTCTGCATTGCTTGGTTTCTGAATAGTTCTGTTGTTTTTGTTTTTGGTGTCACAGATGGCACGCTCTAAAAAGGCTTGCATTGTGTTCTTTGACGAAGTAGATGCTATTGGGGGAGCACGATTTGATGACGGTGTAGGGGGAGACAATGAAGTTCAACGAACTATGCTTGAAATTGTGAACCAGCTTGATGGCTTTGATGCACGTGGGAATATTAAAGTACTCATGGCAACAAATAGGTATGCCTGCCTTCAACTTTTGGACAACTTCTAGTTCTCATATATAGTTCTCCCCATAACCTAACTACAATTTTTTTAACAAGCTCGTGACATCATTTTATTATTTCTTTCAGACCTGACACCCTTGATCCAGCACTGCTGCGTCCTGGACGATTGGATCGCAAAGTTGAGTTTGGCTTGCCCGATCTGGAAAGCAGGACACAGATTTTCAAGATTCACACGAGGACAATGAACTGTGAAAGAGACATCCGTTTTGAACTTTTAGCTCGTCTTTGTCCTAACTCTACTGGTAAGGTTTCCCATGTTATAATTGCTTTATGTGTCCATGAAACAAGACTACTAGTAGTCTGTGTTAAAGATGAGACAAGTAAATCTGCTTTCATTATCAGATAGAATTGTTTACCAGAAACAGCAAGGAAGCAGTACCATGATTCTTGACTTACTGTATGAACATTTGACTATTCTGGGCATACTTTAAATAACTTTGTTGGATCTCCTTTTTGATTCAGGAGCTGACATAAGAAGTGTTTGCACTGAGGCTGGGATGTACGCCATTCGAGCACGAAGGAAGACCGTTACAGAGAAGGACTTTCTAGACGCCGTCAACAAAGTCATCAAAGGGTACCAGAAATTCAGTGCCACTCCAAAATACATGGTCTACAATTGATTCTTCCTACTGGTTTTTGTCACTTCACATAAAAGAAAAATGAAGGGTTCTGGTTCCAACTTGAAACTTATTAGTTGCATAGCTGTCCTCAGTCTTGTATCAGATCCCTTTAGTCTTGTATCAGATCCCTTTTATAAGAACTTGCAGCTACCTCTGAGTCTTATTTTTTTATGCAGTGTTTTTTTTTTTTTAATTATTCAGAAGCTACATGTGTGAAGTCTCAACATTTCTTTTCTTTTCTTGAATTTATTGAATCTTCATTTTTAGTCATATGCTTATCAAGTTTACTTTTTAAAGTGAAATATTTCTGAATGTGTGTTGGATAATTATGGTTTAAAATACATTTAGCTCATCAAAATCTATATTATGATCATTCCTAACAGAAAGTTGTATTTAATTTAATAAATATAATTTAGGGAAAATTATAATTTATGCCTCTCACAAATATGTCAATTATCAATGTCAATCATGAATTATTAGTGATGTAAATATTGTCATTAAAATTTCAAAATGTGACATATATTGTATTTCTCCCTAATAGAAAGGAGAAACATCGTTGTCGGCGGGAGGAGAACAAACGAAGAAAGAAAATTCACTAATAATTCATAGGGAGGGCAATATATGTCACGTTTTAAAAATTAAAGGGCAATATCTACTCCATTAATAATTTAGGAATGACATTGATAATTGACATATTTGTGTGTCATAAATTACAACTTTCCTTACAATTTAAAATTTTTTCATTTATTTATCACAAATAGGAAAGAAATACATATGATTTTAATTTTGCTACAAAGCCCAAATAAATTTAAAGATTGTGATTGGAAGAGAAATCGATCAAGCATCCACCTCATCCTCCACATCTCATCAGTTGAGGTTATTTCTCAATTATTTGTGGATCCCAGCATCCACCTCATTCTCCACATCTCATTCAATCACAAAAAATCCTTCTCCACATCAGTTTTGAGTTATTTTTCAGTTTTTTATGGACCCACCATTTAACCCACTATATTTTAATTATTTCTGTTACCTACTGGGCCCACAAATATACCATACTTTGCAGGTGAAATATTTTTGAAATAACTCCTCCCCACATTAGCTATTAACTTTGGGTGGAGAGAATTCATGTAGAAATAACTCCTAAATAACTACTAGTTTGGATGCTAATAACATCCTTCTATATATTAAAGCCATATAGCCATGGCCAATCAAATGGCTGTATTTTCCCGCCCATATAAAACTACAGCGTTTTGACTATTAGTTTGATCCATTTTACGTTTTTTTTTTTTCTGTTTTCTCTTTTTGCATGCTATTTTGGTTTTTGTTTTCTCCGATAAAACTTTGTGTATAACAATATATATCAATTGTTAGTATTCTACATAAGGTAGAATACTTAAATATCTACAATTCCCTCATCGGAAGTTGATCCAAATCAGAACTTTTTATCAGCAGGTGTTAATAGAAGCATAGAAACAGTTATCAAAACAATTATTACATCTTTTTAAGTTCTTAATATAAATATAAATAATAACATTTGAAATCTATTAGCCGACTACTCAGAAGACGTTTCAGTCTTCGGTGAAACATCATCATTAATCTTCATTAATGTTTCATCCTTCGAGATACCCAATGGCAGAATCATCCTTCTATAAATACTATAGAATAGCAAACACCACTCTCACCTTCTCCTTCTTCAATCAAAATCTCCTGTTCTTGGTTAAAATGGGATCTCTGTTTGTATTGGCCAAAGATCTCAACACAGAATGCTACACGAAAGCCATTAGGCTTAGATTAATAAGAATTTATGATGTCCATGAAGGGAGAAATACGAGTATTATTAAAAGTCAAGAGCTGTTGTTTCACGATTCAGAGGTAAGCTTTTTAATGTTGTAATCCTTCTATATTGTTATTTACAGTTTTTACTAAATTGTTTTACATCATTTTTTTTTTTTTTTTTTTTTGTTTCAACTATTTTGTCTAGGGAACCTATCTCCATTGCAACATCCCAAAGGAATACTTGGATAAATTCTCAAATCATTTCACAGTGGGAAAAGTTTATTGTATCAAAAACTTTTTGGTAATTTCTAATTATTATCAGTACAAGCTCACTCCGGACAATTACATGATTAAGTTGAACCATCAAACTACTGTTCTAAGACACCGTAGGAAAGGCTTTGCTAAGTGTATGTTCAGGCTTCGCAGTTTTGATGATATCCTAGGCAGAAAAATTCCTGAGAAATTATTATTCGGTTAGTATACAATAATTTTTCTTTACTATACTTTTTTTTTTTTTTTTACTCTAAACTCAATGTAAAATATATCAATTTCATACGAGTGTGTGAATAGCATTTAATACGATTGTAATTGTCTTATGGCTCTAAACGGTAGCTTTTTATTTGGGGGGGAAATTGATTTGCAAGAAGTTGTTGCTTTATTATAGAGCTAGTAATTGCACCCGTGTGATGCACAGCTCTATATATATATATATATATATATATATATATATATATATATATATATATATATATATATATATATATATATAGAGAGAGAGAGAGAGAGAGAGAGAGAGAGAGAATATTTCGTATAATATAATAAGATGAAAAAATATACAATTTTAAAACTAATAAATTTGAAATGATCAACTATGAAATTTTATTACACATTGTTAGAAAACTTCTTTTGGACATAACATTTTTTAGCCGTACTTAGACATGGTACATGTTCGCCACAAATCAAAAATTTTAAACTTATTGGATTACTAACACTTGAAACAGCTACGTACAATGTAGACTTTCTATTTAACAAAAGGGTTTAAATGATTATGTTCCTTAAATCATTATTTTACTATGCCTTTTGAATCACATTTTTTTTTTTCTATTTTTTAACTTTGGTGGTATGTACTTAGTATTTTGCTTTCTCATATGGAGCATAATAAGTATTTTTCTAGATATTGTCTTGTGCGATGCACGGGGTAAATACAATTTTAATAAAAATAAAGTGTTATTGTGCAAAAAAGTAAAAATATTATTGGCAGAAAAAATTAAATTACAAATTATAAAAATCCTCTTTATAAACTACATCAGTAAGTACAATTATTTTATGTTTCGCCACAAATTAATATCTTAAGACCGTCTGAGTTACTTAATCTGAATACAGCATCATATAACTGTCCATAAACAAATACGGGTTCATTTTCTACAAACACAATCAAATAAAATTTTAAAAAAATTGAAATAGTACAAACTATATATTATATAAAAATCTCTAATATAAACACTATCTATTAATTAATCTCTATAATTTTTTTATATATTTCTATATACAAATATATATATATATATATATATATATATATATATATGTGTGTGTGTGTGTGTGTGTGTGTGTGTGTGTGTGTGTGTGTGTGTGTGTGTGTAATATATAATATAGATTATATATATAAATAATATATGCATTACACCTCAAATGTCAAATTTATTATGCAGGTTACACGTGCACACACATCATTTCAAAATATATATATATATATATATATATATATATATATATATATATATATATATATATAACAAAAATGAAGGGTCAGGAAGCTTTGTGTTCATTTCTTACCCGGAATATCTCACCCAGACATTTCTCTTCCTCACCATCGCTCTCTCTCTCTATGCATCTATCTATCTATTACCTCTATGTCTCTATATTACTTGATTTTCCAGATTTGTGATGCAATCATTGTTCAAGCATCACAAATTTGGCAATCATACTACCATAAATCTAAGCTAACAGTGAAGACGAAGGCTGCTACCATCATCGTTGTAAGTATAATCCTTCTATGAAATCTATCTAATTCGTTTAATTTAGCCAAGCATTTGTAGATTATGTTTATGAGTTTCTTCAATTTAAAGTTTAAGAAGACATAATCTATGAAGATTTTACCCGATTTGTGCATTAGGTTCACTTAATTGTCTGTCTAGGGTTTTTTTTTTCTTTAAATTTTGCAATGCATGCGTTGTTAGGCTAATCTATTTAACTTTTCCAGTACTTGGGTGGGGATTAAATGTGTTGATTGTTGTTGATGGTGGATTTTTTAAAAAATTTTTTTTGCAGAATGAGTAGCTTCATACATTCGAGCATGAAGAAAGCTAAGTATCTTCTACATTGATTTGTTTAATTTCAGCCTAGATTTCATATACATGTTGTGTACTGATACAAACAAACAAACAAAAAAAAAGATCTATTGAAAAATAGTCATTAAGTACTATTGAAAACTAATAATTGCTATGGCTTATTAATGTCCGACTACTGTTTTGTAACAGTATATTTCCAGGGACCAAATGGCTTATTTGAAGGAGGTTCAAATGGCTTGGCACTTGAAATGTCAAGTAAGTGTTCTTAAACTTTAAATTAAGTAATACTTATTTTTAACATTATGCTTTTTTTCATACTTAAACTTTAAATTAAGTATGACTTATATTAAGCTCTCTTGTCCCTTGGACTTATATTAAGCTCTCTTGTTTTTATTGGATTAAAGATTCCACTTTAATTTTATAGTAAAAAGTAATTGTGTTACTTAATATGATTTCTTAATTATATTTACAGGTTATGCTCTACAGTGTTAAGTTTATGCAATCCATCCTCAGTTACGAAAGTAAGTTTTCCTAACCTGCTCATTATTCATTTTCTTTTAAGGCCTAGGACAGTATGTAACTTGTAGAACTCTCAATGCATTGATATTTTTTTTTTTTTTTTTAGCTATGCAATAGTTATCTATGTGTATGAATTTTTACACAAATCTGTTGATTATATACATTAAATTTGACTGTTTAAGTTGTACTGACAGTATGTAACTAGTATAATTCTCAATGCATGATTAGTTGTACTACAATATTTCTTGTATTAGGCTTAAAATAGACTTTGTTGTTTGTAATGAAAAAAAATACTCTTTATTTCTTCAAATAAAAAAAAATTACAGCATTCTAATTAGTATGCTTCCATCTTTCAGTCAATTCGTTTAGGGTTTCTTATGCATGACTGTTGTCCAATTCGAAATTGATCAATTTTTCATACTGTAATCTCTTCTCCTTAGTAAGAATAGTTAAGCATGCAGATCGATTCTCATAGATAAAATCTCTTAATTTCAGATTTGTATGATTCACCGCAATTAGGGTTCTAAATCGTGTTCTTTTTAATGCTGCTCTAAAAACACCAGATTGAGAAGTTACGGTTAAGTGCGTTTTTTTCATGTGCTAAATGCTATAAATATATTATTATTCACACAAACACTCACCTATAATCTACTTTTTGAGGAGTAATCTCTAATCTATTTTTCATACTGTAATCTCTAATCTATTTTTTTTTATGGACATACTGGAGTTATTGGAGGAGATGGAGAGCATAAACAGAATCGGAAAACAATAGGGATGCAAAAATGAAGCTTCATTTAAAGTATGAAAAAAGATAAGTTTCGAACTTACCTTTATTTTGCTCACTTGATTTCCTTTTGATGCCTATAATTGTTGACTTAGTAATCTTCTTCATTGCACTGTCTATTGTGTGTACTTGCAGCTGCTAATGTCAATTGTCTCTCTGGCTGAGGTCTCAAACTGGAAAACTATTTTTGTAGTTAGATGGGGCAGCTATCAGTAGATTGGTTCATTGTAGCAAATTTATATTTTTTCAATGATTTTGCGATTCGAAGTGGAACTGAAGGGTTTTCTCTTAATAGTAATGATAGCTGGCCATCAATTATATTTAATATCTAAAGAATGTTTTACTTTCCCTAAGAATGATTAGTTTTTACTTCACAGCCCAATAATTCCATTTTATTCACATTCTGTATATAAGTTTGTAGAATATTGAACACATTGCTTCTTTGCTTCTAATTGTCTAAAAATCTTTTTTGTGCCAGTGTATCATTTCCTTTTGGTGTTGTTCTTTAATATTGGACACACAATTTCTAACCTGTTTTTATTTTTTTTCTTATTTTGTTGAGGATGGAATAACCAAAGCTCTGGATACATTGAAGAGAATGAAGCCGAAAATAAGACATCAATCAAAGAAACTAAAAGCAGCATGGTGATCTAAGCAAATAGGTTAACATTTTACATTTATTTTCCTGACTTTAGATTAGTTTTTAACAAATTGTTCTCAATTTTAGACCCAGTTCATATACAACAACTCGGACCTTTATTTGATTGTTGGATGAATATACCATTAATCCAAAACTTTTTGGAATTCTTTGTTTCAGCTATCAGTCTTCTAGTAACTTAAAGTATCCAATTTGCATTAGTTAGTGTATTTAATTGTTGTATATAAGTGTCATTATATAGAACAATTAAGGATAAGTTAACATTAAATTTTATTGTATCCTTCCCTTTATAAATATCTCTAAAAATGTTTTTTGTGCCAGTGTATCCTTTCCTTTTGGTGTTGTTCTTTAATACAGTGATACAATTTCTAACCTATTTTTTTTTTTCTTTGTCTTATTTTGTTGAGGATGGAATAACCCAAGCTCTGGTGGAATTGTAGAGAATCAAGCAGAAAATAAGACATCAATCAAAGAAACTAAAAGCAGCATGGGGATCTAAGCAAATAGGTTAAGATTTTATATTTTTTTTCCTGTTCTTTAGATTAGTTTGTATGCATATAATTGCATAGTTTGTAAGTTTGTTCATTTTAGTTTGCAAGGCAATAGAAACTTTTAATTAAACAGAATTTTGTTAACAAATTGTCCTCAATTTTAGACCCAGTTCATATACTTCAAATTGGCCCTTTCTTTGATTGTTGGATGAATATACCATTAATCCAATACTTTTTGGAATTCTTTGTTTCAGCTATCAGTCTTCTAGTGTATATGTATAAGTCATTCTATAGAACAATTAAGAGCTTTGGTAGAGTAATGAAACTATTTAGATACATAAATAATTCCTGAAGCTTAACCTAAGAGCAGTACTTACTGTATTGTTTAAATTGCACCACATTTAAAAATATTTCAAAAGTTAAGGATGTTTTCCAAATTTTTTTGACTTAGATTTTTTTTAAAAATTGCTTTTTTTTATTCTATATCACAGCAGATTAAAGTTAGGTGTAGTATCAAAGTATTTCTTCTAATTTAAGGATATTCTAACAGATTGAGTGTTTCTATGCTACTGTGCTTTATTGGAACCAATAGATTTGGTAGATTAAGAATCAGGCACTACCCTATGATTAGTAGTTTGTTTCTCAATATGGATTCTTTGAAAGCTTAACCTAAGATTAGTACTTAGATTCTGAAGTTGAACAATTTTATTGTTAATTTTAGTTAACTTTATTTTGTATTACAAAGATTTCACTTAAGTGATGTGTATTAATTCATTTTCATATGTGCTAGCAGTTTTTGGTGGACACCAGCATGGACCAAAATTGGATTTGAGAGTTGCAAACACAGTAAAAGAAGAACTTGCAAATAGGTGAGTAAACCTATCTTTATATTTTAGGCACAAGTTATTTAGTTCTAAGAGGTTATACTTGTATTAGAAAGTTTTAAAAAGTTCTTGTCATTCAATGTTCTTAGTATCTTTACACAGTTTTATAGGAGAAGTTTAATATCTAATGGAACCTATACAAAACTACATCTACAAAGTATAAGTTCCTTGCCAAATTTTGTCCCATGTTTCTGCATTTTAAAACCTTGAACCTTGATCATCCTTCCCAATCACCTGAAATGGAAGTTAGAAAATCTGCAAAACAGGTTATAATAGTAGCAGTAGAGGAACCAATATATGGTAACAATGAGTTAGGCAATATGGTAACAATGAGTTAGGCAATCTCATCAAGACAGTAAACCATAATTAGAAAATATCCCAAAAATAATCTTTAATAATGAGGGATCAACAGGATTAGAACTAAAAATATTGTTTAGAGATCATCAGGATTAAATAAACCATAATAAGAACAAAAAAATCAGTCTTTAAGTCTAGATAGGGCAGGTCCACAACAATCAGTTTCAACCAAGGTCACAATTACATTTTTTCCTTTTTAATTTGTGCTTCCTTCAACTTCTTCCTACTTTTGGATGATGAAAACTCATCAAAAAGTGACCTTTTAATATCTCCTGAGTTGTCAGCATTGTCATCTACTTCCTTTTGTGAGGCTTGAATAGAGGCAGGACTATTAACTTCCACTCCAATAGAGGCTTCCTATTATTAACAAAATCAGTAAACCAATTTAGCCACCATCATAAAAAAAAAAATAAAAAATTCTAGAGCAGAGATTGCATCACTGTTTGTTTCCTCCTCAACCACCCTTCCAATCACATCTGCCAATTTAACAAAATATTAGAAAACACTACTAAAAATAGATTAAGGAAGATATTAGTAGTTAAAAAAGTAAAGATAGTACCAATCAATTCCTTGTCATTCACATCAGCAGGATCTTTCAAAGCCAAAAAACTCTTTAGCCGAAACATTTTGCAAGGAAAGCCATTAGAATGTATCTCCTTCACTTGTGTTCTATAGTTGAATTTGATTAGGAAGTCATGTTCTGTAATCTTGTAGACATAGTAGTTTGTAGAAGCCATGAAGTTCTTGATTTCAAATACTTTCCCTTCTTTGATTATATCTCTATACTTTCCAATGTCCTTTTAATAATACTGGCATGAATGTAGTCTCCCTGCGAATAAAATAGACAAAAAATTTTACACAGCAAAAGATCATTAGGTTAGTAGATAGCATATCATGAATGTAGTCTCCCCGGCAAAAACCTAAAAAAAATTTATACACATTTATAGACCATTAGATTTGTAGATAGCATGAATATGATTTTTTGAAAATAAAGAACACACCCTCTTCATCATGGAACAATACTTCCATGCTCTTACTGGCCTGCCCTTCTCCCCTTTTCTCAGGCACTTCATAGACCCTTACTGCTCTCACCCGGATTGCCCTGAGCTGGTGTTCCGGCTTGATATTCTTGACAGCAATGAACATGCTTGGCATCTTGACAGACCAATACTATTTCGAAAAGGAAGTAAACTGAACTTAATGTGTGAAGGATTTTTGCCATGAAGAACCGGGGTATTTATACAGGTTCATAATTCAAATTTACCATTGATTTTGAGCAGCAGCCAATGTTTTGGAATTCGCACATCTCATTGAATGTGTATTTGCAGATTGCAACTCTGCATATTCCGTGTAATATATATAATATTCTCTTGTTATTTACTTGCATGTATCTTCGAAATTGTAGGCCCGATGCATTTCTAATATTTATTTTGTTTAAACTTCCAAGAGTTCTACATTAATTGAACTCCTTGGGAACCAAGGAGTGTATGCTAAGTTAATACGAATAGTTGCCTTTTGAAAACGGCTGTGCGTACTACCAATGCATAATCACATAACACGCGCAGAACAAATAACCTCTTAGATGGATAAATATTAATAAACCAAAACTGCGTCGTTTTCATTGGGCGGGAAACAATGATTGGCAAAACTTCTTGCTTTATTATAGAGTTAGATTAGATTAATTCTTTTTGACTTTAACTATCCATCCATATCTAACCACACATTATAGATCGATTACAAGTTAGACTATGAAAGTGTTTGCTAAATAGCTGTTACTTGATGAGTTAGTTGGTTTACTAGTTAATAACATTAGCTGATTGCAGAAAAATGTTTGCTAAATTAGATGTTTGTTGATAGCTGATTATATGTAAAATGATTTTCTCAAAAAACTGATCGAAAAAATTGCTTTGATCAGTTTTTTGAATTTTAGCATTTCAGAATAATAAGCTATTATAAAAAGCTAATTAATCAAACAATTATGTCGATTGTTTAACGAAGTCAAATAACTAATAATGATCAAATAAATTAAAATTGACTGATAAGCTAACTATGTTACTAAACAAGGTCTATAAAAAATGCGAAAAAAAAAATTAAATAAAAGAGTTTACCTAACTGGCTAACTGTATTGGCTATTGGGTGATAGCTACCCAGCATGTAGCTTACCTAACCCCAAAGCACTATTTCAAAACGAGTTTATTGAGTGCTTTATTGAGACAAATATGCTATCGTCCACACAAAATACACATGCTTTTCTTTACACATTTGAAGCAGAATATTGAAATTCTTCCATATTATATTATTTGTTATTTTTAAAAAAAATTCCGTACAATGATTGACTGATGAAAGAAAGAGCAAAAGTTCAAATTGTTAACATTTGCTAACGTGTATAACTGTGAGCTATTACTTATTTAAATATTTAATTCAAATCGTTAACATTTACTTATTTAAATATTTAAATTGTTAACATTTGCATACTACTTTTTTTTTTTTCCCTACTTTCTCTTTTTTAATTTAACTTATACATACTACTCCGTATTTACATCTCAACATAATAATAAAACTTTTTATATTTATTATCTACTCATCAACTGAGCAAATTTACTACATGATAAAAATCCTAATAATAATAATAAAGAATGAATCGGGTAATGTGACATCATGATATGAATATTAAGAGATAAGTTTTAAAAGAGGATAATGTGGCTCATGAAATTGGCAATTTACATTGAATTATATGTAACCTGGCCTATAAGAAAAACATTGATGGAACAAGGTTTTTTATTTGAACATATATGACAAAGTTTTATTTTTAAGGACAACTAAGAAAATAAAGGAAAAGGATAAGTAAAGGACAACTCTTATATTGATTTATTTATATTTATATATTTATTATGATTTTACAAAATGCATGCATTATTCAGGATCAATATTGGGATGGGTCACCAAGTGACAGGAGGTCCACAATCGGGTATTGTGTGTTCTTTGGTGGCAATCCTAGTCTCATGGAAGAGTAAGAAACAAAGTGTTGTGTCTCACTCTGGTGCTGAATCTGAGTATAAGGTGATGACCCATGTAGCCTGTGAGGTAACGTGGATGTGTAATGTTTTTGGGGAGATTGGTGTAGAGGTGAATAAACTGATTCCTTTGTGGCCGGTGTGACAATAAAGCTTCTATACACATTTCAAATAATCTTGTATTTCATGAGCGCACTAAGCATATTGAAGTAGATTGTCACTTCATGCGGGATAAGGTTCAACAATGGCTACTCTCAACTGTTCATGTTCGAAGCGGTGATCAATTAGCAGATTTGTTCACAAAGAATCTTAGTAAGGCCAGTGTTGAGTTTATTTGTAATAAGTTGGGCATGATTGACGTTTATGTTCCAACTTGAGGGGAAGTGTTAGATGAATAAGGGGAATTAGAGGGGATAGTTAGAGTTCTACTCTTAGCCTAGCATTTTCTATTTTGAATTGTGTGGTAGTACTTCATTACCTATGTAAATATATAGGCAGTGTCTTTGTACCATTTACTGTGAAATAGATATACAGTACGTTACTCTCCTTTCCTACACATAACAAGGAGTAATTAACAATAATTTTCCTTTTAAAGAAAACAATACTTTATTAAGGCCCTGTTTGGTAAAATGGTTGTTGGCTGATAGCTGTTAGTTGTTAGCTGATTGTGTTAATTAGAGGGTATAAATAGTTGATAACATTAGCTGATTGTAGAAAAGTGTTTGGTAAATTAGCTGTTAGCTGATAGCTGTTTGGTATAATTTCTTTTCCCAAAAAACTAATTGAAAAAGTTGTTTGGAGTAGCTTTTTGAATTTTAGCTTTTTGGAATTGCAAAAAGCTAATTAACCAAACATTTATATTGATATTTTAACTAAATTAAACAATTAATAGTAACTAAATTGATATTTTTTTTTAATTTTTTTAAAAAATTTATTATTAAAATTTATTAAAAATTATTAAAAATGTCAATTCAGCTGTCACTTAAGCAGGTAACCTCCTAAAATTGATAGTAACCTGCTATCAGGTGAAATTGCATACATTTGAAGTATTCAGTGGCCTAATTGCACTTTTTTTTTCGTTCAGTGCCTAATTATATTTTCAGGTTACGTTCAGTAGCCAATTTGAACCTTATTCCCTTTTTAAATTAAGTAGATTTCACTTTGAATCATCCATTATTGTGGTACTAACACATTTAATTCTACCTATTTAATTTTGTTACATTACATCTTTAAGTTTTATTTGTTTTCTACGTACAATCAATCATCTGTTTAAAATTGTGTCATTCTACTGTTTAATAAAGATGACTAAAATGTAATTTTATCATTCAAAATTGGTTGGAGGGTTTTGGATTTTGCATTGGTTGGAGGGTATCGGGTATGTGTTTGGGATTTTTATTTCAAGGGTAGTGCATTGTAAGTTGTGAGGATATAAAGTGCATTGGTGCGGCACTTTGTGCGGTGCATTGTAGGACGTTGGGATGTGCATTAATTGAAGGGCATCGATTGTGCATGGTATTAAGGTTGTGGCAATTTATATTATGGACTAGGGCCCACATAGTATTATGGACCTTGGATCGAAATGACGAGGTACAAAATTCATACTCGTAAGGTACAAAATTTCATAATACAAGACACAAAAAATCACAACACAAGGCGCACACACATGTTATACATTTACTTATTTTTCAAATCCGATTTAGGTACATAATTTGTGTTCATAGGCACAGAATTTCACAACACAAGACATATAAATTCATAACATAAGATACAATTACTAATTTATTTCAGGTACAGAATTCATACTCTCAAGGTACATACTTTTATAACACAAAATACAAAAATCACAACATAAGATACATATGCATGCATCAGGGTCCATAGTGCTCTATGAGGAAGTTTGTAACTGTGTTTTATGATTGTGACATTGAAAAATTCATCTCATTAATCAGTTATCACATATGTGTGCTCTTATTCTCATTATCTCAAATCCTTGTAGCCACCATTTATCAATAATTATTTCGATATAAAAGAAAAGAATTAATAACAAGAGAGACATAAAAGGAGAATTAGAAGGCACACATTATTTGTCAAGAAAAGTAAAGTGGAAGGAATGAAGGATCAATAGAATATCATTATGGGTGAAGCTGTAATTCTTTGAGACATATGGGCACAACTGAAAGGAATGGCATATAGCTGGGTTTTAATTTGAAGTTAAAAACAAAAACAAATAAACTAAGTACACTACTATGTAAAAAATAAATAAATAAAATTACAGCCCCCATTGTGAATTCACCCATGTTTATGAGTATATATAGAACAAATATTATAAATATAGTATATGATAATGTTATTAAACATGGAACATGTTTGGCTATCAACTAATTTGTCAATTTTTCACGGATTTGACCGTCTTGAAAGGAGCATTGAGGCTTCCTTTTAATACTCATCCAATGTGGGACACCGGATGGGTATTGCAAATTAAAGAGAAATTTTTAATTTATGTCCCTCACAAATATGTTAATTATCAATGTCACTTTGAATTATTAGTAGTGTAAATGTTGTCTCTCAATTTTCAAAACGTGAGTATAGTGCCCCTCACCTAATAAGAAGAAGAAAAATTGTTGCCGGCGGAAGGAAAACAAACGAAGAAAGAAAATAGAAGAATAAAATGTAATATTTGATTAGAGAAAATGACGGATAACCACATTTAGATCATTAATAATTTAAGAAAGGACAATATATATCAAGAATAACATTGATAATTGTCATATTTGTAAGAGACATAAATTATAATTTTTCTTAAATTAAATGAGGGTCGTTAAGGCTCCTCTTATAGAGGAGCCCTAATGCCCTGAGCCTTAATGCCCTTCTTTGGTTTATTGTCGATGTGGGACAAAGGGGAGCCTGTGCAAGCTTCCCTTTGTCTTCTTTATTTTTTTTCGTTATTATTATTGTATTATTTTTATTTATTTATATAATTTATTAATATTATTATTCAATGTCTTTATAGTTTATTTTATATATTAACTGTTAACATTAAACAATTAATTTTATTAAACATCTTATTACAAATCGTTGTTACAATTCGTTGGTCAAATCCGCTAACACAATATGTTTTTGACTAACATAATCCGTTAACTGTTAACCGCTAACCGCTAACTGCGGATTGTCAAACAAAGTCATAATATACTAGTTGACACTTAATATAAAACAATATCGTTTTAGACTAGTGCATACAAGGTGATGGTCCAGGATATAATTTGTCATGATGATGAGTACCATAGTAATTAATTAACTTCAAATAGTAATTACAAAATTTC
Organism: Ipomoea nil; assembly: GCF_001879475.1. Taxonomy (NCBI): domain Eukaryota; kingdom Viridiplantae; phylum Streptophyta; class Magnoliopsida; order Solanales; family Convolvulaceae; genus Ipomoea; species Ipomoea nil. The sequence continues at coordinate 3,871,113 of NW_017618711.1, forward strand.
AACATTTTGAGAGGTAATGTTGTAGAATATAATGGATTTATTTTCTTATATTCAGTTTATTGCCCATAGCTTCGAGAAAGCTTTTTGCCCCACCACCACATCTCCAACTTTACACACGGTTAAAATTTAAGATCGTATTTGATGTCACTTAACTCAATCGTAATATGATTAGACGACCAAACTACACTAAAGATAAATAGTATAATCCATAATTTTATACACACCTGTATATGTTACTTCATTTTATTTTTTAAAATGTAGATTCTTAACACGTGCACACAAAATATGTACTGATCCAACAACTCATAACTAAGATCAAAACATGAGAAGAGAAGGTAAGCAAAGCTGTTGGTAGGTCAAACTCCGTAGATCCGTAAGAGAATATAATTACCCTTTCTTGATGGCAGAAGATGATCACAAGCAAGAATATACTCCGTAATATTTTAACTTTTAGGGAACGTTTTGTTCACGAAATCTTGGATTACCCCAGGTAATAAGATTACCTCTAGCAATGTAATGTGAAATTTTGAGATTGTAAGATTATCTTATGTATTTGGTTTGGATTGTGGAATGATATAACCACTGGAGCTGTTGTACTACTACTACTACTACTACTATTATTATTATTATTATTATTATTATTATTATTATTATTATTATTATTAATGGTGGTGGTTTAGTTTATAGTGGAATAATGGGTAGTTATAAGTAGTGGGATACAGGGGTAGTGGATAGTTTCTATGATTCTGTATATATATATAGCTATATGTGTATTTGGAGAATATGAATGAAGAATATATTTATGAATGTATGGTGACATTGTGGGAGTTAGGCTATCACTCGAAGTATAGTCATTGGGAGTTGGGTTGTCACTCGAAGCACAGCCATGGAGTTTGGCTCTTGACTCGAAGAAGAGCAACCCATACAACCTCAGGGTTGTATCAAATATACTATTATCTTGTTTGGTTAAGGTTATATGGCAAATTTTACCGTAGATCATGGTCTATGTAGCAATGTGGTGTATAAAGTAAGTATCATTCGAATTACACTTTAGTTTCATTTGAAAATATTGTTTTGTTTTTCAGTTTTCATTTTTCCCACTCACTAGTTTCATTATAGCAATATCAAAGTATCATTTAATTTCTACTACAGTTTCATTTGACAATATGCATTATTGTATGAGCTTTACTTTGTTGTTTCATTTTCCACATACACTAGTTTAATTATAATAATGCTAAATTATTGTTTTAATTACACTCCACGTTCATTTGACAATATATGCTATTGTATGGTTTTGATGTTGGTACCGTTGGTAGAAAACACAAATAATAATAAAAAAATAAGATTATTATTTTCTGGAAAGAAGGGAAGAAAAGATGAAGAAATTTGACTAGTGTTTGGTGTTGGGTTTTTGCAATAGTCAAGTGAGCACTCTTTCCTTAAAACCTTATTTGCCACCTCCCAAAGATGCTAGGAGCGCTGTGGCCTAGGCTTCCCAGGATAAAACTTGCTAGTGATTCAATGTTTGAGCACTCAAACAAGGAATCCGACGAGCAAGACACGGTTATGAACACAGTATGGCTAAGAAGAGGAGTAGAAACAGAATTCTGAGGTTGGAAAACAAAAGTTTCGTGCAGTGTTCTTGCTGTTCTCACTTTTTTGTGTGTAAAACTCTACTGCCTCTACCCTCTCTTATATAGGGTTAAAGGAGCCAATAGCCTTTATTATGGCAATTAAAAATGACATTAAAGCTGCCTTCCAACAGCTATAACAGCAGACCACTACCTGGGAATTGAATTCAGAATTCAAAATTGGAATTAATAGACAATTAATTTCATAACAGATGAATTCAACCCCCTCAACAGTCAGAACTTTCGGGTTCCAAACCGTTAGCGTACAGGGTTCGGTCTCAACTTTCGACCTCATCCAGATTCGGCCCTTGCACCTCTCGTGGACTCTGTTGCATGAGAGTTGTGCTCTCGGTGCACCACAACCCCACAACCTCTCGTGCTCTCTTGTAGCACGAGAGTAGGTGCTCTCGGAGAACCGAACCAAGTAGCTATACCAGTTGGAAAAAGATACCGAAGTTTGGCATAACTTAGCCCGCAAGGCCAGCCAATTTTCGTGCCCCCAGGTGCCGGCGCACACGAGCTCGGGCTTGAATCAAGCCTTTTTCAATCTCTGCTAGTTGAAATTTGATTTGCAAAATGTGTCAACTATAGATACAGAATTTGACTTGATAATTGCTGACCCATAATAACTACAGGTACATAAACTATCAATTGTAGGTACAAAATGCGTCAACTATAGATACAGAATCTGAAAATTATTTTTAGACCATGATCTACAATGCAAGGTAAACCCTGGTCCACGGTATAATTTGTGCCCTTATTTCCCCTCCAACCCTTCTCCCCTTTTCTCCCTTTTTTGTGGGCCTTACCCTCCACATTCCTACACATTTAAAAAAACAAATTTAAATAAAAAAATAAAAATAATTTTTGAATTATAATTTATAACATATAATTTTATAAACTAATCAAAATATAATTTCATAAATTAATATTTGGCTTCAAAATTATCGACGGAACAAATTAACATTCGAAATTGAATACAAAATTTTAAATATCGTATATACCGAAAATTAATAAAATTAAAAATTTTAAAATAAATTGAAATATAAAAATTTTAAAAACAAAAACTAAAAAAAAAAAAAAGTTATCCGTTGACAAAGTTGTCCCCAGAGAATAATCTTCCCTCTTGTCTAACCATGTTTCTCCCTTTCTCCCCCTTTTCTCCTTTTTTAATCTCCACCATTGGAGATGTCTTTAAAGAGGAGAAATATTTTTAACTTTTAAAATAGGCCAGGTGAGTCCCTATAAGACCGTATCACTAATCTTTATTCGTGAGACGTATAGGGTCAAGATTGAAATTCAATATAATACTTATGCTAGAAAATGTAGTACTAAATAGGAATAAATTGTTTGTTACTTATAAAGGAAATTATAATATTTTTGAGAAAAAATGTACTACTATTTAATAAAAATGAGATATTTAGAGATTGAAAAGTTACCTATGAAGAAAAATGTAATATTTATCATGGATAAGTAGATCGATTTTTATTTATGGGAGAGAACAATAGTTATGAAGACAAATGGTATATATTTTTTAATGAAAAATGTAATGCTTTTAAATCAAAATTTAATATTAAGGTGCAACCGCCCACGGACTAGCTATAAAGAGGTTGTATCACCACACCAGTTTGCAATGAACGCTGTCTAGCAAAATGAAAAATTATTTCATCAAAACGAACATGCATGCAAACAAATACCTTATTAATTAGTAGTAAGGTCCATGCAACGATACCCCTGAAGAACATACTACATAAGATAAGCTAAAAATACACATGGAGCTAACCGAAAATCCATCTTATGACGATGGTAAGGATGCAGGAATGGATAACACAAGCACCACATAAGGACAATAAATTATCAGTACTAGACGAACTAACAGAACAATCTTTTAGAATTTGACTCAACACACAACGGTGTGGATGCCCCAGACCATTATGTCAGACCGAGGGCGACCCACGAGCGGAAAGCAACGCAGTAGGAGATGAACGGGGAATAGGTAATGTGTATAGACCACCTGAAGTAGGCCCCTCAAATAGTACCCCCTTGGTGTGTACGCCAAAATAAAAAATTTCAAGTAGTCAGCTTAATAGACACAAAGTGATGTGCCGTAGAGATATAGGAGCCACTGTTGAAGAAACGATGGTAGCATGAGAGATAGTCCGCTCAGAGTCCCTGTCCTCTGCCATTAGAGAAACCTAGTTGATATCATATGAGAACGCAATTCCTGTATCATGTATTAACTGAGTACAAGAATATATATATATATACAAAGGATAATAACAAGAGATAGAATAAGAGATAGAATACATTGAGAACTGTAGAGTCCTAACAAGATATATATATATATATATATATATATATATATATATATATATATATATATATATATATATAGTAAAAGGTTCTTGTGCGGTTGTGCGTGAGATTTGTACTCAATGTGCGTTGTGCTTAATGTGCCTGGAATTTGTACTTAATGTGCGTGAATGTGTAAAATGCAACAGAAAATATGGATGTTAGCTTCTTCCCCATCCCCAGTAGCCATTGCCCCCTCCCTGATGATGATGATGCGGAAGCGGCTATGGTGGTTAAGAATTATGGGAATAATACAACAGAAATCCACACTTAGTTAGTGTGGAACTTTTGATGTGCGTGCATCATCTATATAAACATTCAACTGCACTGAAGGTAGCTGATAATACAGAATCCATGGCCAAATTGAAGGAAGAAGTAACAAGAAGCTTGAGCGTTAATGTGTGTGAGTTTTCTGTTCTGCTTCCTTCTGAGCTCATAATTCTGAACTACTCACGCACATTAAGCACAAATCTCACGCACATTAAGCACAAATCTCACGCACATTAAGCACAATACTCATGCACATTAAGTACAAAACTCACGCACATTAAGTACAAAACTCACGCACATTAAGTACAAAATTCACGCACATTAAGCACAATACTCATGCACATTAAGTACAAAACTCACGCACATTAACATTACGCACATTAAGTACAAATCTCAGACACATTAAGCACAACACTCACGCACAATAAATATAAAACACACGCACATTAATCAACGGCACAACCACACGGGAAGCCACAAATGCACCTGATCCCTTCCATATATATATATATATATATATATATATATATATATACACACACACACACACACACCGACAGAGTACAAATGATAGACTAATGGAACAAAGAGCAAAAGTTCAAATTAACATTTGTTAACGTGTATAACTGTGAGCTTCTAGTTATTTAATAATTAAAATATTTGATTCAAAACGTTGAATATTCCTACCAAATGCGTACAGGATTAAAGAAAATGTTACGTTATCTTCTTTTAAATTTATATCATAGTATTTACATATTAATATAATAATAAATTTTTTTTATATTTATTGTCAATTCATAAATTAAACAACTTTATCATGAATTATCCTGGAGGAAACCTAAGAAAAAAATCACTTATTAATAGAATATAAAAAGAACAAATAGATTTCTTTATCACAACGGAATAAATATTGTGAGATAATTTTAAAAGAGGATAATACAACATGACTCACCGAATAAACGGTTTATACTAGTGCAAATACTCCATAACCAACAAGAGAACTATTTATGTAACAAGGGGTTTTTTTTTTTTTTTTTTTTTTGTTTCTTTTTTTTTTTTTTGACATTTATGGTAATGTTAAAAAATACTTGGAAAGTTACAAAAAAGGAAAAAAGATAAGTACACGAATTAAAATTTATTGGTACAAAAAATTAAAAAATGAAAACCAAGGATTTAATAGATTTGAACATGACAAAAGAAAGAAATAAAAATAAGGGCAAATTTCACTCTTCTTTCAAAAGGCTGAACCCCAACCCTAAGGGCCCCACACCTCGATCCGAGAGAGCATTTGGAATGATGTAAATCATGGTAACTCAACTGAACATGAATCACAGAGGCTAGACCTGTGTTCACTGCGCACAAGGAACCCCCCTCATTTTGAGAGGTTGCTCCCACACTGCCGCTGGTGAGACTCGATCCCTGGTCATTCTTCCGAAATGCAAATTTCACTCTTAGTCCTACAATTTGTCGTCACCAATTCACCAGTTTTAGAAGCATCCATCATTTTCAGTTTAGTTTTTCAATGGCAAAGAGTACTTAGAGCAGGTTTAACTACAAAGCTAGGTGGCCAATATAATGCATGGGAATTGAATCGGTCATATTCAAATCGTTTGAAGAATTTTATTAAAGTCAATGAGAAACTTAATTAAAAGTCATTATTTCTGGTTTCGTATCCATGAGGTTTAACGTTCTTAGAAGCAAACGTTTTGCATGGATTACCAATTCAGTATTTCTATTGTCTGCAAATTCCCATTTATAGAGTCTATAAATACTGCAATCATTTCATAATAATTATTATTATCAAATCAAACAATTATAAGAGTGATTGGGGTTGAGAAAGATGTGTTTGATTATGAAGGTTTTAGTTGTGAATATTCTAGGGATTCTCCTTCTTGCTGTCCTTCCATCTGGCCAAGCCAAAACTCATCGTCATACGTTTATCGTAAGTATTTGTTGCATTTTTTATTATTATAAAAATTATCATGATTATATTAATTTTATGTATATTAATTATTTTTGAAGGTATTGTATGTGCATATCTAATCGAGTCGATATTCTTAAAAAATTAAAAAAAAAATTGAATATATTTCCCACTTTATGTATCAAGGGTAAAAGTTATTAAAGAAATTGAATGCTGTGACATGCATGGTTGCAGGTGGAAGAAAGTCCATACACGAGGCTGTGTAGTAGCAAGAGCATATTGACTGTGAATGGATCTTTCCCTGGCCCGACTCTATACATGAATAAAGGGGATATGCTCGTCGTAGATGTTTACAATAATGGAACTCAGAATATTACTATTCATTGGTACGTTTTACTTTTATCTATTATTTTGTTTGGGAATAAGGTTCAAATTGGCCACCGAACGTAACACGAAAATGCAATTAGGCCATTGAACGGAAAAAAAGTGCAATTAGGTCACTGAATACACAAAAAATGTGCAATTTCACCTGGTAGCAGGTTACTCCCAATTTTAGCAGGTTACCTTCAATTTTAGCATGTTACCTGCTTACATGGCAGCTGAGTTGGTATTTTTAATAAATTTTTAATAATAATTTTTTATAAAAAATAAAAATAAAAACGACTGTATTTTGTTTTTTATTTTATTTTTTTTTTCATTTTTTAAATTTATTATTATAATTAATTATTAAAATTTATTAAAAATTCTTTAAAAATTATTAAAAATGCCAACTCAGCTGCCACGTAAGCAGGTAACCTGTTAAAATTGATGGTAACCTGCTATCCGGTGAAATTGCATACGTTTGGAGAGTTCAGTGGCCTAATTGCACGTTTTTGCAGTGTTCAGTGGCCTAATTGCACTTTTTTTTTTCGTTCAGTGGCCTAATTGCATTTTCAGGTTACGTTCAGTGCCAATTTAAACCTTATTCCTTTTGTTTGAAACCAATAGTATAATAACATATTAAAAGGTCTGATTACGAAAAAAAAAAAAAAAAAAAAAAAAAAAAAAGGTGCTCTAAGAGGGATGGCTAAGTAGGTGTAACATAATTCTCATATAGTTGCTGTGATTTTTCCAGCACATCCTTATGTAGTTGTTGTGATTTTTCAGCCATCCAAAAAATGTTTTATGTGAGTTTAATTAAATTTTAATTTTTCTAAACAAAAAGGAAATCAAATGTTTAGTAAATAGAAATAAATATCAAACATATTGATAAAACATATCATTGATGAAATCAATCTCTTGTAAATTGTAATGATTATTGACTCATAACATCTTTTGTATAGAGATTATATGGTGTTTTTTTTTTTAAATACGTCAAGAGGAATTTGTAACAACTACTTAAATGTACGTATTGGGTAAACAATTTATATGATATTGACTACAATATCTTGATTAAAACGAATCTTAACAAAATTGAACAAACAATTATAGACTAACTAGATACTATATATGCCAATACTTTAACACATTTATGTCATCCAATATAATTGAGCACGTTAAATATGTGAAAGATTGTTAAAAAAATAAAAAATAAAAAAAATTAACCAATTTGAGTATGTAAATATAATGCATTCTTATATTGTACTATGTTCATCTTAGAGATATAATTATTTTCATTTCATATGTAAAATAACCCCTAACAAGTTATTATTCAAATTATATCATTGTTACTATATATAGGCATGGAATAAAACAACCAAGGTATCCTTGGTCAGACGGACCGGAATATATTACACAGTGTCCTATCGCACCACGTGCAAATTTTAGTCAAAGAATCAAATTATCAGATGAGGAAGGCACAGTGTGGTGGCATGCTCATAGCGATTGGTCACGAGCCACAGTGCATGGTGCTGTGATTATTTATCCCGACAATGGAACTGAATATCCATTTCCCAAACCTGATGCTGAAATTCCAATCATATTAGGTACAATTTTTGTAGATCATACTATATAAAAATTAAATTTTGTCAAATAATTGATTTTAAAAAGTTGAATTATGTTTCAGGAGAATGGTGGAAGAGTGATATACAAGCTGTTCTTGATGAGTTTCTTGCAAGTGGGGGAGGCCCAAATAACTCAGATGCCTACCTTATCAATGGTCAACCTGGTGATCTTTATCCATGCTCAATTAATGGTAATCTTTTTAAGTATATATTTTTAATGGTCAACTTGGTGATCTTTAACACTTTACCAACTTTTGCCCAACAATTTTTCCTCTTAGCATCTTTTGAACTAGTAGCCTAGTTCTCATACACTCGTTAGGATCAAACATTTATCACTATATCACTGCGGGAAATTATGGAATTTTCGACTACCTGAAAGTGATATTAAATCAAGTCGAAAGTAAAAAGTGGTCGGAAATAGCAACAAAGATTTTTCCAAATACCAAAAGTGGTTGGAACAAGGCTTTCGACTTGATTTAAGATCACTTTCCGGTGGTCGGAAATTCTATAATTTCCCGCAGTAATATCAAAAGTTATAGCTCACAACGATCAGTACTATATACTACCTATCACATTTTCGAAGAATGTTAGACTTGACCTTTTAGCGGCTTCTGCGGAACACTAGTTATTTCAATAATGATGGAAAATAAGCTTTTTATAATTTGTTTATAATGACAGATACATATAAGCTGACGGTGGAGTATGGTAAGACTTATCTAATGAGAATGGTAAACGCAGTAATGAACAACATCCTCTTCTTCTCCATCGCAAACCACCAAATCACGGTGGTGGGAACCGACGGCGCGTACACAAAACCCTTAACGAGTGACTATATCGCCATATCTCCCGGCCAAACCATAGACTTCTTACTCCACGCCAATCAAACCCCTAACCACTACTACATGGCTGCCAAGGCCTACAACTCCGCCCCAGTAGTAGATTTCAACCCCAACACCACCACCGCCGTCCTTCAATACGCCGGAAATTACACCCCCACTTCTCCCTTGCCCTTCCCCGCCCTCCCCGCCTTTAACGACACAAACGCCTCCGTTAACTTCACCGGACGCCTCCGCAGCTTGGCGGATACAAACCACCCAATAGACGTCCCTTTGAACATATCAACGAACTTACTCTTCACCTTATCAATCAACACATTGCCGTGCAACAATTGCGCCATACCTAACGGAAACCGCTTGGCGGCTAGCTTGAACAACAATAGCTTCGTTCTCCCCCGAATCGACATTCTTGAAGCTTACTACTACCAGATCAATGGCGTCTACGGTGACAACTTCCCTAGCTTCCCGCCTCTCGTTTTCAACTTCACGGCGAGTAATCTCTCGACGATTTCACAGGCGGCGAACCGAACAACGGAGGTGAGGGTGCTTGAGTTTAACGAGACGGTGGAGCTTGTTTTCCAGGGGACAAATCTAGTGGCCGGAATTGACCATCCCATGCATCTGCATGGATATAGCTTTTACGTTGTTGGATGGGGTTTCGGTAATTTCGACAAGGATAAGGATCCTTTGAACTATAACCTTGTGGATCCTCCACTCCATAATACAATTGCAGTTCCTAAGAATGCTTGGACAGCCATCAGATTCAAAGCCAATAATCCTGGTAAGGGATTTTACACTACTAAAAATTATGGAATTTCCGACCACCTGAAAGTGATCTAAGTAAAAAGTGGTCGGAAATAGCAATAAAAGTTTTTCCGGATACTAAAAGTGGTCGGAACAAGGCTTTCGACTTGATTTAAGATCACTTTCAGGTGGTCGGAAATTTCATAATGTTCAGCAGTGTTAATTATTTATTTTTAATAAGATAGACTTATTTGATTCCAATAATTCAATCAAGCTTAATTGTATTTAATTATGGACTAATATTTCTTAATTATACAATTTGGCAGGTGTATGGTTTATGCATTGTCACTTAGAGCGGCACACAAGTTGGGGAATGGAAATGGCATTTATAGTCAAAGATGGAAATGGCACAAATGAGAAGCTGATGCCTCCACCTCCCGATATGCCTATATGTTAAAGATTAAATTAGATTGATTATTATTTAATTATCAAAAAATAAGTAAATATTTTATGATACCATTTATTTATTTATTTTTTATGAACAATGAGACTGTTCTTAAAAAGATTGATATAGATTAATAAAATGGATTTTAGTTTCAAAGTGTACTATATTCCTATCGAGGTGCACTACGTTTTTTCTATTTCTTTTCCATGTTTTGAGCCCTTTCCTGCTATCACAAAGATGACTTTTAATGACAGTTACTCTAGACTTTTAACTCCGTTTTTAGTAATAAATAACAAAAACATCAATTTTAAAGAAATCATGGTTGTAAGTACTAAAAATAAATAAATAATTTTAATAGGGATTTTACACTAAAGAGCATAGTAAAACACTTTCAAAATTAATTTTAAATTTTTAACTAAAACTTAGGTCAGTTATTTACTAACAACTAACATCGTATATATTTTAAAATTGAATTAATATTTTTATCACGTATCAACTGCCCTCGTAAGTTAATGGAAAATATATATATATATATATATATATACTTTCAAAGACAATACGTAGTATCCCTACACCTAACACTCACAAACTTGTCACTTACTAATATGACAAGTTTTAATTGGTTAAGATATGAAAAAAAAAAAAAAAAAAAAAAAAAAAAAAAAAAAAAAGGAAAAGCAAACTTGCCACGTTAGGGAGTGACAAGTTTGTGAGTGGTAAATACCGGGATACTAGCAATTTTCTAATTTTTAATGATGAGTTAAAACCATAGTAAGAGTTTTTGAAATTAATTTAGAATTGTTAATTCGGTGGTTGTATCACAACCTACGCTGTATATATTTTATAATTGAATTAATATTTAATTAACCCTAACAACGTTGGTTTCTTAATGTAACCCGACGCCGAATATGTTCTAAAATTAAATATGTAACGTTTAAATTACATCAATGGTGGAGGACTATTAAAAAGTGATGAGTGTTTAATTATTGCACTACTTTTTTGTGTATTTATTGGTCAATTTTGGTTTAAAGTTATTTTAATTGTGCTTGAAATGTCCAATTATGTCATAAAATATGTAGGAAGAAAAGGACTAAATCAAGGACAATTTGGAGCTCAATTGAATGCATTTGAAGTCATATTGGCACAAAGGTGTATTTTGGGAGTCATGAGAGGTCAAGAAAGTGAAAAAGAGCGAGCTAGAAATATCATTACATGATTCAGGGGATCCAAAGGAGCGGAGAAAATGAAGAAAATTGCATTTTGGAAGTGAAGATCAGAACTCACGAGGCCTATCACGCTCGTGATTGTAAGCAGTGATGCATTATGCTCTATTTTTTTCTAATAGGCGACGTCTCGGTATTTTAATCATATCTCAACATATGAATGCCCAAATCAAGTGATTCAAACGGTATTGGAAAGATAATTGAAAGAGATAAAACTTTTATATGAAGATCACAAAGTCTAATTAGAACGTCTACAAGGTGAAAAATGAATTAGAAACCAGAACTACTCCACACAGGTATGGAAGAATAAACTTCAAAGAGGGTGTCAAACCCTTCACGAGGCTCCATCACGCATGAGAGAGCCTCATGACAAGCCAAATCTGGGGCTATAAATTGAAAAAACTAGTGTTGGTCCTGGTGAGGGTTAGGGTACAAGTCTAGAGGGGAGGGTGAATAGACTTGTATAATTTTAGAAATCTATTACAATTTGGTAAAGCAACTGAGAAGTGACTTTAACGTCTCGAGAGTATGCACAACGAAAATTTTAATTAACCCTTTCTAAAGTTAGTTTGCACGTATTGTTAATATTCGTAAAAGTTAGATTTGGTTCTTGAATATATGCAACGAAAAGTAGTAAGCAAGTGTGTGTGTGTGTGTGTGTATGTATATGTATATGTATATGTATGTATGTATGTATGTATGTATGTATGTATGTATGTATGTATGTATGTATGTATGTATGTATGTATGTATGTATATATATATATATATATATATATATATATATATATATATATATATATATATATATATATATACATACATACATACAGAGAGAGAGAGAGAGGGGTTCGGCCAACTCAGGCTACTCCACTCTTCTCCTTAGAATTCCTAGGAGGTTTGCACTATTCCCTTAGTATAGTGACCAGACGTTCACGCTTTGAACACAAAGCCAGTCGTGAACTCCACTAGTTTTTTCAACTCATCGCGTTTACTCTGCCTCTTTTTACTTCTATCGAGTAGAGAATACAAGTTGGAAGAAAATAATTCTTCTTTCTCCAACAAAGAGAGCTTGGCTTGATAATCTTGATCTTTTCTTGAAAGCAGCACAAGTCTCTTGTAAACTGGATATAAACTTTGTAACGTGTCTCTCTTTTACTGATCGCTAGATGAAAACTCTTATAAACTTTGAACACTTAGAATTTTGAAAATGACCAACACCTTCTTCACTTTTGGAAGAGAGTATTTATAGGCACATTGAAATAGTTCCGTTGGAGGGAAACCATTTTCAAACGACTATGGACCAACGTGTAGAGACCAGCGGGTAATCTGGAGGGTAGGTGACTTGTTAGATTTTCCAACCGTTAAAGACTTAAATTGTGATGAACATATCTTTTTGCTATACACAAAATGTCAAGGCTTTTAAGGAAAAATCTTCCTTGGGATGTGTTCCTATGACTCACTTTGCCTTAGACACATTCACCTAAGAATTTAAGGTTTCAGACATTTTAGCTTAGAGAATGTCTCGAACAGTCCTTTCAAATGGTTAACTAGGTTAACGCTTCGAACCTTAAATCTCTTAGATACAAATTGTTTGTTAGGAACACTATGTAATTAGATTTTGATGATACCAAGCTTAGAAATTTAAACCCTCAATTCGTTTCAATTTAGGTTAGATTTCGAGTCATGAACACGAGTACACAAAGTCAAGACTCGTGGTACATAAATATGTCTAAGTGTGAAATTCAAACGAGACGGCATCTCTCTAACAGTTAAAACATTTGCTCACAACGATTCGTAGCTAGAAACAGATACAAGAAGACATGAAGACTCGAAGACCTCAAGTCTCGAAGACGAAGGCTAAAGAGGTTGCAAAAGACCGAACCATGGAAGGGTCTATTTCTTGTTACTCAAAGTCGAGTGATAAAGAAAATCATTCGAGACCACTTATGGGACGATTGGTAAAGTCAATCAATCATGACAAGAGTGCACACAAGTTGACGGATGCAATCAACGAATCGTGAGGACAAGCCAGAGATATTCTCTTAGCGTAAATAGTCCAAAACCTCAAATGTGGGAGAATTTGTTTAGGAGAAATCGAGTCTTAGGAACAAATCCCTAAGTTAAACTATCATTAAGTGATCAGTCGAGAGAGACACGCTACATTTTCTATATCCAGATTTGAAGATGACTTGAGCTGCAACATTCTTCTCATCCAGATTCAAAGCCAAGCTTCTCAGCTGGAGGAAGAAGAAACTCATTTCTTCATCAAACTTCTTCTATTTGGATAAGTGGATGGAGGCGGAGTAGACTCGGAGTAGTCGAAAAACCTGTGTTTCAAGATTGTGTCCGTGTCAGTATCAAGGAACAATCTTGGAGTGTTTTGTACTAAGAAGATAATGCAAACCTTCACGAGTTGTGAAGAAGAGTGGAGTAGGCTTCATTAACAGCCGAACCACTATAAAAATCTCTCTCTCTCTCTCTCTCTCTCTCTCTCTCTCTCTCTCTCTCTCTCTCTCTCTCCTATTATTTACGCATTGCCTTACATATTTATTTTATATTTCACACATTACAAACGTAAGCTTTCATTTAACAAGTACTCGTGCAAAGATAATTACAAGAAGTTAACATTTCTTCTGTGTATACAAAACCCTGAACGAGTTGTTAAGTTTTCTGACTTAACGATTCGTAAAGTTTTTCAAAAATCTAACGAATCAATTCACCCCACCCCCCCCCCCCCACCCCCTCTAGATTCGTTCCCAAACCCTTCGGGACCAACATGGTTGACTTTACAAGTCGTCCCTATTACCACTTCGAAAGGTAAGTCCTTCCATAATTCGACATTTGCAACCTTTTCGCTACGAATGGTTGACCGTACCATTTGTTCTGCTTACACTTCGAAAGGTAAGCTCTTCCACCTCTTCACCTTTGCAACCTTTCGGTCTTGTAGTCTTCTACTCTTCGAATCTTCAATCTTCTAGCCTTCTAATCTTCACCACGGGGCCATTCGAAAGGTGGCCATTCGAGTAATTTGTTGAGACTAACCAAAATGTGACCATTCGAGTTAGTCATTTGGATTGATTTGTTGAACCGAATTATGACTACTCGAGGCACCATTCAGATTGTTCGAATGTTGAGCAGAAATAAACCTAAGTCTAAAATTCAAAATAATTGGGGGCTAAGATTCTTATCATTTGGTATCATCAAAATCTAAAAGAAAATGTTCCTAACAGTTAGTTTTTCATTAGGGTGGTTAGACATTAGTTTTTTTTTTTCTCAATTCTTAAAACCCTAAATAGGAAATTTACTTCATTTTCTCATTTCAATTCCAAGAAGTTTCAATACACGCATTAGTTAGCTTTAAGTTTCATTTCTACTTTTGGAACAAGGATTGAAGATTTTAATTTGCAACTTCATCTCCAAATAGATATGTCCATTGCAATTTTGTTTATTGCTTTTGATCTTGCATTTATATTTGTTTCCTTTGTAATCATGTGTGATTCGTCCTCTTTGGATGGAGATAGAAATGTAGATTAAGTTTTAGAGATGTAGCTTTGAATTTTGTTTATTGCTTTGTTACTTTGATTTACTACTTTGTGATTCCTTTGTAATCATGTGTGATTCGTCCTCTTAGGATGGAGATAGAAATGTAGTTTCAGCATGTAGTTTCAGCATGCAAACGGGCCAAATGTCGGTGTACACAAGGAATTTATCCACTTTGGGCATAATCCCTATATTGCTGCTGTCGAGGTTTGAACCTTGTTCTCTTCTCCTATCCACTTTGGGCATAATCCCTATATTGCTGCTGCCGAGGTTCGAACCTTGTTCTCTTCTCCTAAATATTGTCTACTGAACTAGTGAGCTAAGCCTTTAGAAGCACATTTTAATCATTATATTACTTGTTCCACTTGTTGATTGTCATAACGACCAATCTTTATTAGAGCTAAATTTTAATGAATTTAATAGAATTTTGTGCTTGAAAAAGCATAAGCTTGCATTTATTGCCTTGAGAACGATAATACTCACCCACACAAAAATAATCTTCATCAAAAAGTTTTCTTAATTTTAAGATTTTAAGATTAGAGCAAAGTAAATGCTTAGAACCCACCAGGACTATGTGGTCTAATGGTATTCGGGTTGGACTTCCATTTGGAAGATTGTGATTTCGAGCCTCAGTGGAGGCGTTATTGGCTCTTTATGTTTCAGTAGGTTGAGAAAGTATATGAACAGATACTACATTGTAATAGAGCTAGTAGCATTCAAAAAAAAAAAAATGCTTAGAACCCTATCTCTATTTATCGGTGGAACAAATATTCAATGCACGTGCCAATATTTCGTAAGAAAATTAATGATGATACCAAAGGGCAAAGACACCACAAATCCACAATTATTCAAGTTGAAATTTGTATAGGCCGGTGATTGGACCAATTAGAAGACGAGACAACAAGAAAAGGAATTATATTCTTTGGTCCATGATTTGTTCAAATATAGCGAGGTTATCATTAGCATTGTTAGAGATAATAGTCATAATACCAATCGACCATGATCCACACATTTTTAAAAATAAAAAGTACATTTGTAATATACTAAAGATACATTATTTATGTATGTAAGGTATATTTTTTTAAAATACATTTTTAATATATTAATAGTACATTATTTTATATAATGTATCTTCAGTACAAAAATAATGTACCTCTAATACAAAAATAATGTACTTTTAATATATTAAATATGTACCTGATATTTATGGTTCACACAATAATTTGCCAGATAATACCCTGACATATCAAGACTTAGTCTAAAAGCTCGAGAAATTAATTATGGAATTAATCTTGATCATTGATATCTAAATGATGAATGCACCAGATTAGTTCTTATTTCTTATCTAAGGAAGGGCTCTCACTCGAAGCCAACCCTATACATATATACTCTAAATCTCTAATAGCACTTTTGGTTCATGAAATGAATTTGGAGGAAATAGGAATGTTATTCCATAGGGAATGGAATATGTAAGGAGTAGAACATGAATTGTATTCTACTGTTTGGTTTGTTGAAGGAATTAGAGTTTAGTAATTGTATTACAGTGTTTGGTTGGTTAAAGGAATAGAAATGGAATAGATTTTAAAGACATCAATATCCTTATACAAAATATAATAACAACAACAACAACAACAACAACAATAATAATAATAATAATAATAATAATAATAATAATAATATATTGAATGTTTATATATATATATATATATATATATATATATATATATATATAAAGGGTATTTGTAATATAAAAACTATTTCCAAGAGCATGGGAATAGCTAATACCAAGGCTCCCCTGGGAATTATTATATTATTTTATATTATTAAATATACGAGGTATATTAGTATAATTGACTAATAAATATTACACTAATTAAGCTAATAATTATACAGATATTAATATAATTACAATTAAATATGGGTCGTAAGATTTTTTTTTTCTAATCATTGCAATTAATTCATTCATATATGAAAGAGAGGGAAAAAGTAAATGTGATATGGTGGAAAGGAATATACTTAAGATATAAAAGTATAATTGTATAGATATTAGTATAATTGCCTAATAATAATTGTCTAATGATTATTATGGCAATTAAGCTAAACATGGGTCGTTGTATTTATTTATTTATTTTTATTCGTGCATCGCACGCGCATCGCACACGTATCGCACACGCATCACACGTGCATCGCACGGGTAATTGAGTAATTATGTGCTCGAATTCAAGCAAGGATAACATAGAAAACATTATCGATACAACCCATTTCATCAACTGTACTATATAATATTCATTGAAACTCCACTAAGAATCCACCTTCACAACCGCCACTGTAGCCGCCGCCGTCGGTTCTACCAACGCCACCTCTGGCCAGTGGAAATCGCAGTCGTTGGGATTGAGAACATGTGGCATTTCTTGTGGTGGGATGTACTGGTTCTTTGATATGAGTATTAGCCCTTATATGTTACCTCTTCTCTAGGTACTGCACCATTAGAGGAGGCTCAAGAATACATGATTCCGCCCGGTTAGACGAGGAAGAAGCAACTTTTGAACACAGAGGCCAGGCTACGGAGACTCAGCCTGAAGCGGCGGCGGCAGCCTCGACACAGGTCTTAGAAAAAAGGCTCAGCCAATTGCTAAGTATGGGAAATGGTGGCCATTTGGAAGAGTTTTCTTTACAGTGATATATAATTTTTTAAGGAGCATAGAATTGGGACAGGTAGTTTTGTGTCAGTGTACCATGCGATATTGGAAGATGGGCGGAGAGTGGCTATCAAGAGGGCTGAGGTTTCCGCCTCCTCATCCTACGCCGACGACGGCAGCACAAAATACCAGCAGGAGCACAAGGACAATGCCTTCCTCAATGAGCTTGAGTTTTTGTCGAGGCTCCATCACAAATACCTAGTGAGGCTATTGGGCTATTGTGAGGATAGCAATGAGAGATTGCTAGTTTTTTAGTACATGAAAAATGACACACTTCATGATAGCTTGAAAGCACACCGCTCATGTCGTGGACCGCGCGGATTCGTGTCGCCCTAGATGCTGCCCAAGGGATTGAGTACCTCCACGAGTATGCTGTACCGCAAGTCATCCACCGCGACATCAAGTCGTCCAACATATTGCTGGACACCACATGGACCGCCAAGGTGTTCAATTTCGGGTTGTCCTTAATGGGACCCCAAGATGATGAGTCTCACCTCTCATTACGAGCAGCTGGTACGATAGGGTACATGGATCCAGAGTATTACAGGTTGCAACTATTAACGACCAAGAGCGATGCGTACAGTTTCGGAGTAGTACTCCTCAAGCTACTATCGGGACACAAAGCAATTCATAAAAATGAAAACAGGGTGCCAAGGAATGTGGTCGACTATGTTGTTCCGTACATAGTTCAAGATAATATTGCTAGGGTTTTGGACACTAGAGTTCCTCCTCCGACACCATTCGAGATGGATGCAATTACCTACGTAAGTTACCTAGCCGTAGATTGTGTCTTGCTACATGGTCGAGATTTTTTCTACACTAATTAAGCTAATAATTATACGGATATTAATATAATTACAATTAAATATGGGTCGTTAGATTTTTTTCTAATAATTACAATTAATTCATTATTCAGATATGAAAGAGGAGGAAACAAATAATTGTGATATGGTGAAAAAGAATATACTTAAGATATAAAAGTATAATTGTATAGATATTAGTATAATTGCCTAATAATAACTGTCTAATAATTATTATGGTAATTAAGCTAAACATGGTTTGTTGTATTTATTTACTTTTATTCGTCGGGGTTGGGGTTTAGCCTTTTGGAACAACTTTTATTCGTGCATCGCACACGTATCGCACATGCATCGCACGGGTAATTGAGCAATTATTTGCTTGAATTCAAGAAGGATAACATAGAAAACATTATCGATACAACCCATTTCATCAACTGTACTATATAATATTCATTATTATAATTTATATTTGTATATCGATCCAATTATTTTTAAAATTTTATAACAAATCTATATCGTGCAACGCACGAGTTAAAATACTAGTTTAAAATAATAAGGATAAAGTTGGAAAAAAGTTCAGAAGCTCCTAGCTCATTTTTGAAATGATACCTAAGGTAACTTTTCAAAATAAGTTTTTATTTTAAGCAACTAGCTTATTTTGAGTACATCACCAAACAGAGAGCTTCTTATTAGTAACTTAAAATAAGCTATAAGCTCCTAAAAGCCTATATGTTTCAGGGCTAACCTGTTTATACATATATACAAATGTATAATAATAATAATAATAATAATAATACTTTCAAAAAAAAAAATAAAAAAAAAAATAATAATAATAATAATAATAATAATAATATACTGAGTAATTTATACGGAGTATTTAATATTAAATTATTATATATTATGGAGTATATTTTATATCTAAAATATCTTTATATTTACGATATATTCCCAATTATATATATATATATATATATATATATATATATATATATATATATATATATATATATATATATATCCCAAAATCCCCAATTTTAATTTTTAATTGGTTCTCCACTTCTACTTAGTCATGCTCATGGTTCAGTTTCGATTTTGAACCGGCGGTTCCCAATTTCAGAATTGGTCGAACTGGAACCGAACCTTGTATAAAGGTTCCACATCCGATTCAGGAACCGACGGTTCGAACCTGATGTTTTTTATTTTTGTTTGCAAATTTTATTTTGTATTTTTAAAATTGTTCAAATTCAAAAATTATTTTTATTTGATAATTTTTCATTCTAAAATATTTTTAAAATAGTTATATTAAATATTTAAACTTCAAAGTTAAACTATTAAAAAAATTATTATCTATGAACTTTAAAATATTATTTAAAGTTTAAACTTTAATCAAATAATAAATAATAATTAAAATTTATTTTTTTATTTTTTTTTGGTTTCGATTCCAGTTCCAATCCGATTCTAATAGTGAAGGTTCGATTGACTACTACCTTAAAATATTTTAAAGTTGTAAAATTTTATATTTGTTTTAATTGAAAAAAAAAACTATTACAACTTAGTAGTTAGCAGTTGTAATTTTAAAATTTATTCTTATTAATGGTATTACATTATTAATTATTGATTGCTTCATGTTCTTGTAATAATTTTAAAATTAAATAAATGAAAATAAATCTGTAAATTTGTAATGGTAATTTAGAATGAAAACATAATTTAAATGAGTCAATAATTTCTAATTATTTTTATTTTTTTATTTTTAGAGCTATGAATAGGGTTGTCAAAGTGGGCCGAAGTTCGCGGCCTAGCCTGCACCTACCCCGCTGTGGGGGGAGTTAGGACCACCAAAAAAAAAAAAAAACAAAAGACCAGCCGAATAGCGGGCCAAACGGTCCTGGCCCTCTAAGACCCGCACAAGATGTGGGCCACGAGCCGCATGCCAAGCCCTATTTTAAAAATATAAATATACATATATATGTAATATGTTACACAACAAGGCAGTACACTGTCTTGCTGTGTAACATTATATATATATATATATATATATATATATATATATATATATATATATATATATATATTAAAAATGTTATTTTTTTATTTTTAAACACAAAAAGAAAAAATTAATATTATTTGTAGATTTTACTTATTTTTTTGAATTTTGAATTAATATTAATTTTTTTTAAAGTTAGATTATAAATTCACAATATTAGTATTTATAGACTTTACTTATTTTTTTTAACTTTGAAAAAAAAAATTAATAAATAAATAAAACCTCTACTGGCCGATTCGCAGGGCCCGCCAACCTGCATGGGACAGGCTAGAGTTGCAGGAACCCTAGTCAGCGGGCGACTCGCAAAAAAATCCCAAAAAATTAGGCCCGAATTTCAATTTTTAATACAAACTTTACTTGGATCCAATTAACTTGGAGCGTTATGCTGTGCATCCGTATGCACCATGCATGGTGCATACGGATGCAAAAACGACGTCGTTTTGGCGTCTAACTTTAAAAAAAAAAAAAAAAAAAAAAAATCAGAATTGCATAACTACACATCCATAATTTCACTACACTTCCATAATTTCATAACTATACATCCAGAATTGCATAACTACACTTCCAAATTGCATAACTACACTTCCAGAATTGCATAACTATAATTCCAGAATTGCATAACTACACATCCATAACTTCATAACTACACATCCATAATTGCATAACTACACTTCCAGATCGAATTGCATAACTACACTTCCAGAATTTCATAACTAAAAAATCCAAAATGAATGAACTAAAAATAAATAACATACTGTTGTTGTTGGGAATTGAAACTGATTTTTTAAAGTAGGGCGCGCGTTTTATGCAAAACGACGTTATTTTTGCATGCGTATGCACCCGCAAAGCATAATTTGCCAATTAACTTGACCAAAAAATAAAAAATACCAATAACGGGTCGGACCAAGCCGGCCCAAACCCCACGTTTGACACTTCTAAATTTCACCCAGACAGGCCCACACTGATGGTCTGCGGATTTATATTAGGGGCAGAATTTGTCTGTACTTTTCATCTCAATTCACCAAGAAATCTCCTGTCGTTGCAATGGTTCGCAAGCGATTTCAAGATGCCAAAACAGGTAAGCGCAATCTCTGCTGATTTTAAACATTCAGGACTGTAGATGATCTTAGTAGCTCAGCTCACTATAAAGCTTAATCATCCCGCTTATGTTTTTTCTTGGTTGAACACCAAGTGTTTGATGAAAATCCTAAACCAAAACACACATATCTGTAACTGCGGGGAGCTGATTTTGTAGGCTTTGCGATGCTGAAATCATTCAGTACTGAGAGATTCATGAGGAAATCGGGGGTAGGAAAGGAGGACCATTTTTTCTGGTATCAATGGACCAGGGCATTGCTCATCTGCTACACAGTGGCCGGCTTGGCATGGTGGTATAATGAGACTTCTCCATTGGGGTGGTGGACGCTGAAAGTTAAGCCCAAGGAAGAGAAAGAGCTGGCGCACCTGTATGAGCGCCGGAAGTTTCCGTATCCGGGCGATGAGGAAGCCATGGAAGAGTTCATTGCAAAGGGAGGGATGATTGGTACAACCATCGGGCCCAAGGGATTTATCGATTATGATAAAGATCCTTATAATTATCAGAAAATATTGCAGGATGAGAAGGTAGAGCTGGAAGCCCACAAGCTGTGGATGAGGATGAGGAATGAAGTCATCTCTGAACTCCAGGAGAAAGGGTTTGATGTAGAATGATCTGAGGTGCATCTAATAATTTGCTATAGTTTATATATATAAATTCTAACTGTTTCTGAGTAATCTTCCCTTCTCAAGTTTGTTTATTTTGTGGTTGATGATAAATAGTGTCATGTATTTGGAAGTACTTGCATTTATAAATAAGTTTAGAGGTTTGCTTTAGCTTTAAGCATTAGTATACAAGCATTTGGAGGTCTGTAGGCCGTTGATACACTTCTTGCGATTTACCTCTTCCACCTGGGTGATTGGCTTTTAAGTTCGGGGTCAAACTTCTCGGGTGATTGGATATTAAGTTTGGGGTTCAAATTTATGTATTGAAAGTACTGTATTTTGTGATTCAATCTTGCTGTTAAGTTTTCACCATTGTTATATCATTGGTTTTGTGTTTGGTAACTGTTAAAATACATTATATATATATATATATATATATATATATATATATATATATATATATATATATAAGCTTGTACTATATCGGAGTGGGGGGGAGGAGGGCAACTGCATCCATTGCCGGCCCTACCTTTCCCTCTGCTATGATGATGTAACAAATGTATATGTTAATGATGATATGAAAGAGTGTTTACTAAATGAAAACATCTAATACATGATTTGAAAGTATGTTTAAAACAATCTTATTTTAGAAAATCATATCTTAAATTATCCTACTTTACAAAACCTCTTAAATTTGTGTCTCCAATCAAAATAAACAATATTTTTGGGATGGAGGGAGTAATTCCTTATCACTTGACAAGATGCCAAAAAGAGCAAATTAACTCAATTGGTGATTCAATGAAGCTTCAATTTCATCTTTCTTCAAACTATAAATGATGTGAGCTTTTACTCTTGCACTGCTTTTCTAGCAGCATCCTCCTCAGCCTTCATCTTTCTCTCCCATCTTCTCTTCCTATAATCCGCCAACATTTTAGGCATTTGCTGCATTAGTTCAGCTGTCTTTGCGCGCTTCTCCGCTGCAATTTTGTCACACTTATGCCCTTTCTGCTTCTTTCTCATTTCCTTCCTTTCTGGATCGTACGGCCAATCTTGTCCAGCAAGTAGAACTTCTTTGCGCAGTTGGGCTCGTCTACGAGCACTGATGCCTAGAGGTTTCCATGCTCCAAGTTCCCAATAACCCCAAACTCCCTTTGAGAGCTCGTTCTTGTATTTTGCCAACTTATCTTGTAACGGGTATTGGTACTCGGAAACAGCTTTTGCTACAGACTTTACTACTTTCCCCGCCATTAGTCCTGATGAAAACATAAACAAATCCAATCTTTTTAAATATAAGTTTAAGCAAAAAGAAATTTGAACACGAGAAAGGTTACCAATTAGCTAGTAACACACCTCAAATTGTTGTTTCCATAGCAAGGGCCTTAAGAGTAGGTAAGAAGCATATAAAACTTGAATTTCGATGAAAATGAATTAACTTCATGCATCATATCCAACCAAATACAATAAAATGCACCACATGTTCAGAAATGCATCAGGGTGAAATGCACAAATGCACCACTCTGTTGCATTTTTGAACACGTTGTGGTGCATTCTTGCATACCTAATGGTGCATGACCCCACGTCCACATGGGAACCAAGCCGTATATATATATAGATTCAAGATCAACTGAGAATCAATGCCTTAGGTGAGAACTTGCGAACCTACATGAATGCACACAATCTACTCCAGGTGTAGATTGTGTGCAATGTGCACTTCGAGTATTAGATTGTGTGCATTTATGTAGTAGTTTGCAGGTGCCCACTTGGGTAGTGATTCTCATATGAACCAGATTCTATACATATATATATATATATATATATATATATTCACATAAATAGTTGTAAAAGTTAGCATAGTAGCCAAGAGGATTAACAACATTCAGAAACACAGAGACAGAAATAACATTGCAGTGACAGAACTCAAACCACAACACATCTGGTTGTTTTCCAAAAATCAAACATGGCAAAAGAACAAATAACAATAAAAACAATCTCAAAAACATTTGTGCTTAATTTCAGAATAGTTGCTTCTACTTGTGTATATCTCCTTTTCATTGCCTTGTTCATTATTTTATTTTGTATTTTTTTTATAACTCCATCTAATCATCTTGCAAATAGAATGAACACTTTAAAAGCACATGTTTTATCATTAGATATGCTATGCATGTGTAAACAAAATAGTAGACACATATATCATGCATGTCAAAAGTTATAAAGAAGGCAAAATAGAAAGAATACACATATATCATGCATGCAATCATAGATTCATAGGAAATGAAAATAAAAAGTAACAAAGAGGGCAAACTAGAAACAATCATTACTGTAGAATGTATGATGGAAGCAGATTAATTCAAACTAGAGGCACAGACATGGATTTGTGAGGTCCATGACAAGTAAACAAAATATTGCCTTGTGTGGTGTAACCATTGAGTGCAACAAAATGCAAACATTTATGTATCACTAAAACCTCTGGGCCTCAAAGTACGTGTCTGTGTCAGATTATACAATAATGTCAACAAAGAAACCGTAAAAAGGTATGAGAAGCAATAATATAGAGTTTCCTACCTAGGACCATTAATAAGAAGGGAAACAATTTTTCCCATTTTGAGAGTGAAGCTCACAATATCAGAAAGTTACTAGACACTGTAATCTAGAAACGAAGATCATTCGAAACTGTGTAGTATACGCTTACAGGTGGCATTTCATTGAACACCTCTTCCGCACCAACACTTACAATCCAGAGAGCCTTACAAAAGTGTGAAAAGACACGGGAAAAAACCATTGGCTAAGCAAAACTTTGCAACCACCCATCCATTTATCTTTGAAGCCTAATTATTTTAAGAACAAATTGTGAAAAAATTTGAGATTCATTTTATGGAAATAGGTTTTGAATTCAAAACCTTAAAATCTAAAGAGCAATGACATTCATAAATCAACATAGAGTCACACAGAATAACACAAGAAATGGAACAATGGGAAAAGAAGAACATAAGCTTGAAGCTGATTTGTGAAGAGAATGTTTTAAGTGGAAGAGGAATGGAAATGACTGAGCCTGACAATAGTATCTATCAAAAACATCTAAACTCTAAAGCACTGAAGCTTAATCAGGTTTTCTTTCAATCCATTCATTTCGTCAAGTCATTTTGTTAGTCATGTTTTATGACTATCTGGGACTAATTCCACTTCAGGTCCTCTAACTATGGTGGTTTTGTCAATTTTATCTTTGATTTCAAAATTGATCCTTTCAAGCCTTCAACAGTTCAACTTAGACTTGACAATTTGTGTTAATAGATTGACACGATAATGACAAACGTGATAAGCCTAAAAATGGGCACGAGTAGTTAAGATTCTAACACGGGCACAAACACGATTTTTAAATAAATGGACTAAAAAAATAGACACATTTAGTAAACAAGTTTTGGGTACACTACACATGACATGGTGGCCTATTTATGCCAGTTAAGACCTATTACCATGAAAAGAATATTTCAAGAAAATAAAACTTTGAAAAGACTTGAAGAAAAAAATATTCAGAATTCAATCTGACAATTCAATTCAAAAAAATCAATCAATTCAATTCATACAATGCATAGCAATCATAGAATGATAAAATAACATCCATAAGCCACAATTAAACCATAGCATCATTTTAAGAATAAAAATTCAACACAATAATGCACATAATGCATTTATCAAGGTTCAGATTTATGAACTTAAACAACTCCAATAGAGCATTGAACTGATGTAGATTCATCCACGGCCATATCCGTGACATCTTCTGTAATTTCATTCTATAATTTTTCAAAGTATAAGATTATAACTCAATAAAAGGGCTAAAAATTAAATAAATGAAAATAAAATAATGGTTCTAAAATTAAACTATTCAGAAACCATTTCCTTTTCAGGTAGAACTTCTCTTGCTTAGTACTAACCTAATTCCGATAGCAAGAATAGACTCACCAATTAACCTATGTGACTCCTTGTAACATAATCCCCATTGTAAATCATCGAAAAGTTGCATAGACATGTTAAATGGGCTCAATAACTCTACAGTCTAGAATTTTAATTACTGACACAGTGTAGAGTTAGTGAGACCATTTTAAGATGAAAGCTAGGTCACTAAATCAAGAACCATATCAACCAGTGTGGATAATCAAGATCACTAAAACAACATCAAAGTAGGGGTTGAAATAGGCTAGGCCTTGGAAAATTAGGCCTGGGCCATTTTAAGTAGGCTTTTATATATATATATATATATATATATATATATATATATATATATATATATATATATATATATATATATATATATATATATATATATATATATATATATATATATATATCACATCAGCAGGTCAAGAGTTTTAACATCCTTCTTTGCTTTGAGCTAAAAAACTAACCATGCACATCTATAAAAATCAAAGAAGAAACAGAAAACAGAATCTCATAATCTATTCTTCCACAGTTTGTAACTGAAATTCAACATTTGGCCGCAGCCCGCAGTCACAACCATAGGCTGGAACCCACAACAGCCATAGCCACAACCGCAGCAGTAGGCTGGAGCCCACAGCCGCACCCGCGGGCCGAAGTCCATAGCCGCAGCGGCGGGAAGCCAGCATCGCGAGTCACGACGCCGGCAGACTGTTTTTGGCCTACTGCCGCCGGTGGAAGTTAAGAAAAAACGAATACGGAAATGCTGGAGAACTGAAGTGTGGAAGACACACCTGCCGCCGGTCGCCACTACGTCGGTCGTCGCTACTTTCCACTCGCCAGAGACAGTCGTCGTTCGTCGCCACTGCACCAGGCCTAAGCCAGAAATTGCAAATTAGAATTTGTCAATTTGGGATTAGGGTTTGGTGATTTTTTTAGTCATAAGTATTATGAGCACTAGTCACAGGGGCAAAGCGCGCGCGAAACATCATGTCCAACGATAAATTAATATTTTCTAATTTTTAAATGGCATAATATATATAAACAAATTTAATAATCAACATGATATAATTATAATTCTAAACAAGATAATAAAAAATTAAACATTAATAGTACATTATTATATTATTAATAACAAAATATCGTATATATTGCATTAGACACGATTAATTATTTAGATCTAAAATATAACAATCAATTTCGTCTAAAACTTGCAGGGAAATGGAGGAAGAAGTCATCATTTTTTCAAACTTTCAATTCTCTACAAATAGCGAGAGCACACTTTCCTTAGTCCTAATGTTGCATCATCGAACTCTAAATTTAGATCTTTTAGCAACGAACATTTCTGTCTTATTTTCCAACCCCTCTACAAAATTTTCTACCTCACATTCTTGTTCCCCTTTGATGCTGACCAATTCCTACCTAATAATTTGTTAACATTCTTAGAATCTTTTATTATTGATTGTGGTGGAATTTGAATATCTGATTGTGTTCATACAGAAATATATTAAACTTAATGTACTTCCCACATGACATAGAAAATTTGATGATTCAATTGACATGCAGTCAATGGTGCATTCTAGGAGAAATGATTCAACTATGAGAACAGAGAAGTTGAATAAACTTCTCTGAATAAATGTAGGTGATTTTGAATATAGAGGTTGAGTCGCAAATCATAAAAGTACTGTTAGAAATACATACAACTAATTTCTGATCGATCATAATATTTAGAAATAATATTAATAATAATGTCTTTCAGTGTCATAACGAATATGTTATTGCAGGTTTGTAACCCAATTTTGACATTCTGTATTTAAGATTTTTTGCAGTTAAAAATATACACAAAGTGACTCTCGCAAGAGTTAAAAAAAGAAAGGAGGAAGAATAAATGTATAGGTGGTTTAAAAAAAATGTATAGGTTTCGGTTCAATTTTGGAGAGAGAAAACAAATAACAAAAAAGGAAAAATGAAGGGGAAAATGGTAACAATATAAGAGCATCTCTAACCCACTTAACACCAAAACACCAAATTTCTTCACCAAATGTCACATCAGAAGGAATATTCTCAGCATCTTCTCACACCAAATTTTATTCATCTTCAATCCATTTACACCAAAACACCAAATTTCTACACTAAAATAATTTAATTTCTCAACTATTAATTCGAATTTAATTAGTCTAATATAATTTTGTTCGAACTTAATAAGTTTAATATAAAATATAACTTGTGATGTAAATAATAATTTTTATTAATATTAATTTTTTATAACATTAATTATTGAAAAATAAAATTTAACAATATTTTTGAAAATTTAATTTATTCTAGAATAATAATATATATTTTAATTTTTATTATGTTTTAGTTTTTTTTTTTTGAAAGTTACTGGCTATTATGTTTTAGTTATGTTTGATGTATTTAAAATTTTAATATATATATATATATATATATATATATATATATATATATATATATGGAAGGGATCAGGTGCATTTGTTGCTTCTCGTGTGGTTGTGCGGTGGATTAATGTGCGTGAGGTTTATACTTAATGTGCGTGCGTGTTATGCTCAATATGCTTGAGATTTGTACTTAATGTGCGTCATGTTAATATACTTAATGTGCCAGAGTTTTATAGGAGGATCATATTCTCATTTATTACATATTTATATTTTATATAATACTCCGTAATTATATGCAATGTTGCAAAAATTGATCTAGGCGCCACTATAGGCCGTGACAATTATCACCCTAGGCGATCAGTTGCCTAGGCGCTCGCCTAGCGCCTATCTCGGCCGAGTTAACTCGTCCATTTCGATCGAGTTAGCCGAGTTAACTCGTCCATTTCGATCGAGTTAGCCGAGTTGTAAATCAAGATAGTATAGTTGTAAAGTACAAATATGGTGCATTATGCCTATTTACTATAGGAGATCTTGTTAGAAAGACTACCTTTCTTTTAATTATATTTAAAATGTGGCAAAAAATAGTTAGAGATTAAATATGAAAATGACATTGTATTCATATGACCAAAAGTAGAAATAATTCTCTATTATTTAATGAAAATGTGGTCACTAATTCTAACAAATGTTTTTCAATGCAGTGGAGTGGTGGAAGAGTCAAATACAAGCGGTTCTAAATGAGTTTCTTACCAACGGCGGAGATCCTAACGCCTCCGATGCTTTTCTTATCAATGGTCAACCTGGAGAATTCTATCCTTGCTCCAAAAAAGGTATTTCATACAATTTTTCCTTTGAATTTAAAAAAAAAAAAAAAAAAAAAAAAAAAAAAAAAAAAAAACCCATTAAAATAAAACTAGGTTAGGTTGATCATAAAACTTATAACTTTGTAATTACCAATTAGTTGGATGACAATATTATATTACATCACGAATAATTAATGATTTTTTTTTTTTTTTGTAATGACAGATACATTTAGGCTAGTGGTGGAGTATGGCAAGACGTACCTACTTCGAATTGTGAACGCAGCCATGAACAAATTCTATCCTTATCAATGGTCTTCGAATTGGCTAATAATATCTCAGCGGTGTTACAGACGCCGAACCGGAAAACGGAAGTGAAGGTTCTAGAGTATGGGCCGACGGTGGAGATTGTCTTCAGGGGACAAATCTAGTGGCGGGGATCGACCATCCAATGCACTTGCATGGATATAGTTTCTACGTTGTGGGATGGGGTTTTGGTAATTTCGACAAGATTAAGGATCCTCTGAACTATAATCTAGTGGGCCCTCCTCTCCAGAACACCATAGCAGTTCCTAAGAATTCATGGACAGCCATCAAATCGATTCAAAGCAAATAATCTGATAATTAGCC
The DNA here is from genome assembly GCF_001879475.1 of Ipomoea nil. Taxonomy (NCBI): domain Eukaryota; kingdom Viridiplantae; phylum Streptophyta; class Magnoliopsida; order Solanales; family Convolvulaceae; genus Ipomoea; species Ipomoea nil. Next base: position 3,901,057 of record NW_017618711.1, read on the forward strand.
GGCATGGTAGCTCAACTGGTCATAGAAGTGAAAGCCATCATGTGGACCCTCCTCTCAAGAACACCATAGCAGTTCCTAAGAATTCATGGACAGCCATCAGATCGATTCAAAGCAAATAATCCTGCTAATTAGCCGGCATGGTAGCTCAACTGGTCATAGAAGTGAAAATTTAGAAAAATGACCAGGATCAAATCTCACCAGCCACAGTGTGGGAGCAACCTCTTAAAGTGAGGGGGTTCCTTGTGGTGTAGACCCATAGTGGTGTAGAATTGTTCCACTTGGTTTCAGCCTAACCATGTCAAGTTCTCGTGCTTATCAGATTCAGGTTATCGGTTATATTATTATTTTATTTTTAGATTCGAGTTAGTTGTAATTCTAAATCTCGGGTTGTCGGCCTTATCAGGCGGGCTAAATTATTTAAACTTAAACTGAAAATGAATACTTACATTTGATAGAACGGTTTAACCATATGAGCATTGGGAATATTATAGTTTAAACCAAGTAGTAGCAAATTAGCGATTACAAATATATATATATATATATATATATATATATATATATATATATATATATATTCAATATTAGTCTTGTTTCGATCGTCTCAATAAGATCTTTAAAATGGTATAATTTATATTTAATAATACAAATTTTAAATATAAGTATTTAACAAAATAAAAAAATTATATATAAAACAAATAAATGATATGTTTGTAATTATTAAAAAAAAAAAAAACAAGGGCAAAATGATAACTTTACTCCCCATTTTAGATTTGCCGTGGATGAACAGTGCCACGCCATATATGGCGTGGCACTGTTCATCAACGCCAAAAATATTGGCGATATGGCGTTTTGCATCTTCACTTTGGAGAGCAAAATTTTGAGAAAATGGAGGGATGGCGTTGGAATTTGCAGATATACCGCCACATTGGAGATGCTCTAATAGCCACATGGAGCTATCCTCAAAAGAAGATAAAAACATGAAAGAAAAGAAAGAAAAAGTAGAAGGGAAAGTGAAAGGAACTTTTGTCTAGAAGTGAGCTATAGAATGGTAAAGTTGTAATTCACTCAAAATTTGAGGGCATTTGATAACAAAAATAAATCTAAATGTTATATCAAAAAAATTTAACCACATGATTTGAGATCAATGGTTAATAAGGGATGCCATTTTTGAGGGGTAATTGGCAACTCCTAAATATTAGTATAGGGGAAATACATTTGCAAAAAAATAAAAAATAAAATTATGAGCATATCCTAACGAATATTTTTCACTTTTGGTCTTATTATTTACGGCACGTTTAGTTCACGAAATGAATTTTGGGTAATAGAAATACTATTCCATAAGAAATGGAATACGCAAGGAATAGAATAGGAATTGTATTGTTTGATTCGTGGAAGGAATAGACTTTAATAATTATATTACAGTGTTTTGTTGGTTTAAAGCACGAGGAGATTTATCATCAATATGATGATTGGAATGGAAACCAGAAGCACGACTGGGGTCTTCGTGGTCCAAAATAATCAAACCATCAATAACAGAAACGTAAGCATGAGACTTTTTGGTAGTACCGGTGAACCAGATGGCCGCGGCGATGGAATCTGGGACGGAGGACTTGTAGTATCTCTCTAGATCTGGCAAAAGTGAAAGACCCCCTAACATAATTCGAATGGAGGCTGACCGCTGAGCCCACTCTGGCCTCGCAGGGCGGGCCCCTGTGGTTGCGAGCTGGAGCTGCCATAGCTTATGGCTAGAGCAATGGGAGGACCCCAGCAGAGAGAAAAAAGAATAGAAATGAATATGTTTTAAAAGACATAAATACTCTTATAAAAATATGTGGTGGTGATATGATGGTGGTGGCGACGGTGGTGGTGGCAGTAGTGGCAGTAGCGATGGTGGCGTTGGTGGTGGTGGTAGTGAAATAGGAAATAAATTTAATTAGAAATAAAATAATATTTAAAGGGAATAGGTCATTTCTAGGAATAGTATTCCCATGACAAAGTGATGAACCAAACAATGGAATAGTGGTGGCAGTAGTGGCAGTAGCGATGGTGGCGTTGGTGGTGGTGGTAGTGAAATAGGAAATAAATTTAATTAGAAATAAAATAATATTTAAAGGGAATAGGTCATTTCTAGGAATAGTATTCCCATGACAAAGTGATGAACCAAACAATGGAATAGTGGTGGCAGTAGTGGCAGTAGCGATGGTGGCGTTGGTGGTGGTGGTAGTGAAATAGGAAATAAATTTAATTAGAAATAAAATAATATTTAAAGGGAATAGGTCATTTCTAGGAATAGTATTCCCATGACAAAGTGATGAACCAAACAATGGAATAGGTCTATTCCAATGATATATTAGTGTAGTTATTGCGGGTGTTATATTGAGATGCGACCTATTAACAAGAGATCATGCGATAATTAATTGGTTGCTTAATAGAATTTTTTTTTTTTTTTTGAATGTTACTAGCTCTATTACATTGTAGTATCTGTTCATATACTTTCTCAACCTACTGAAACACAAAGAGCCAATAACGCCTCTACTGAGACTCGATAGTGGTGTAGAATTGTTCCACTTGGTTTCGGCCTAACCATGTCAAGTTCTCGTGCTTATCAGATTCAGGTTATCGGTTATATTATTATTTTATTTTTAGATTCGGGTTAGTCGTAACCCTAAATCTCGGGTTGTCGGCCTTATTAGGCGGGCCAAATTATTTAAACTAAAACTGAAAACTGAAAACTGAAAATGAATATATACATTTGATAGAACTAACGGTTTAACCAGATGAGCATTGGGAACATTAGAGTTTAAATCAAGTAGTAGCAAATTAGCGATTACAAATATATTTTCAAGAATTATTTATTTTATAATGAGTCCTTTTAATAAATGCAATTGCAAATTTAGAACTAACCAGGTTTAGAGAGTGTAAAGTATATAGGTTAAACTTATATGTACCATTTCAAACATCTTTAAGTTTAAGAAAATACTTTACAACATAATGAATTACGATGTGGTTTGTTTAAAATTTGAAAAAGGAAAAAAGATCTCCTATTGTATAATTATTATTTACTCTGTAATACATTGTACACAATTCTGTTGTTTTTTTTGGTCAATACGAGTAAATATTTTGAAGAAATATGAAATGCAGTAAGGAAAATCCATAAAGCATCGTATACAGCATTTATAGGACTAGGTCTGAACAAGCAAAAACTTTAAAAAATAGCAGTTGGAGATGCGGGGTATCGATCCCCGTACCTCTCGCATGCTAAGCGAGCACTCTACCATCTGAGCTACATCCCCGTCCGAAAGCTTATTCGTTATTTATTTATATAGCAGAAACAAAAATCACTTTTGAATAAAGAAATTGAATTAATTCGATTTACGGTCGACCAAAAAGTAATTTTGGAGGTGCGGGGAATCGAACCCCGTGCCTCTCGCATGCGAAGCGAGCGCTCTACCATATGAGCTACACCCCCATTGCTACACGGAAGAGCTGAAATTATACTAGTCCGCAGGTAAATTTGAGTGTTACTGTTTTTAATTGTGAGAGAATGAGAATTGATTTCGAGAACACAAAGTCTCATACCTGTATTATAGGATTACTAGAGTTTAGTTAAGAATGAATACGAAAATTATACATTCAAAAAAAAAGAATACGAAAATTATAGGAGTGTTACTATTTTTAATGAATTTTTTGAACTGCACTCATAAAAATTTTAAAGTGAACTTTTAAAATTTGTAAATTGCAATTTTATATATTATAAAGTGTACTTTATAATTTTGAACTGTGCACTCTAGTTATAATTTTTAATCTGGAAAAATTACATTTTTTGTCCCTAAGTTATAAAGTAATTATAGAATTCGTCTCTAAGTGTTGGTAAAGGGACGAAAAGTGAGCATGACCAACACTCAGACACGAATTCTTTAATTACCTTATAACTTAGGGACGAAAGACGCAATTATCCATTTTAATCTTTAAATATTATTTATAGTAGGGATGGACATTTCGGGATTCGGTCCGGTTTTTCGGTTTCGGTATCGGTATTTTAATTAAAAAAAAAATGATACCATTCGGTTTAAGAACCTCAAATTTTAATATTTTTTCAAACACACTACCAAATTATACATATTCACATATATAGTCCAAATCTAAAGTCTAATTTATAGTCCAAACATGATTTTGTACTTATTTTGACCTAAAGGGGTTGATCTTGTACTTATTTTCATTTTCCCAAAGGGAAAATTGTAATTTACGTCACTCACTTATAGGAAAAAGTGTAACAATAACTCTACACCCTCGACTCAAAGTCGAAAATAATTGTATAGCCCCATTAACATGCCTAAAACAAAAAAAAAAAAAAAAAAAAAAAAAAAAAAAAAAAAAAAAAAAAAAACAAAAAAACAAAAAAACAAAACAAAAAAAAACAAAAAAAAAACAAAAAAAAACAAAACAAAAAAAAAAATCAAAGCCTTTTTGTTTCAAACCTCGGTATATATATACAGAAGACCACGTCTCCTCCTCACCGTTGTCGCTTGTCGTTTCCACCTTCGGGACAATGTAGACGGATTCAAGTGCGGCAATTGGTTTCCCCCAGTGAAACCGCGGGAGGGACAGATACAAAGACTTAGTCGACACACACGCATCTGATGCATGCGACAAGTATGGTAAAAAAGGAGAAAAGAAGGAGAAATGGGATTTTTTGAAGGAAAAAAGGAAAGTGAAAAATAAAATTTCCATTTTAACCTTACTAAACGGTGGCATATTACGAGATTTCACAACTCCATTAGGGAAGGGGCATACATGGCAACGTTTTGAAAATTGAAGGGCAACATTTAAACGACTAAAAATTAAGGGGTTACATGATAATTGGCATATAAGTTAGAGACATAAATTACAATTTTTCCTTATATGATCTAGACCACTTATTCTCGTTGCCATGTGTGTGGTCCTCTTTAGTTTATACCTTGTCTACCCACGTGTCCCCACCTTCACCCCGCCTCCATTACTTGCCACATCATGCCCCCTTCTTTCGCTTCCCATACCCTTTCCACACCCTCTTTATGCCCCACATTTTCACTGGTTTCACTGATGAGGGTGCCGTCAGTGCGATAGGGCTTGCTTGGCCCCCCTCTAGCTAAGGGAAAATTGTAATTTACGTCACTCACTTATAGGTCAATTATCAATGTCACCATTTAATTTTTAGTGGTGTAAATTTTACCCCACAATTTTCAAAACATTGCCACATATGCCTCTCCCCTTACAGAGCTGTGAGATCCCGTTATGAGTTAGGGTTTATTAAGGATATTTTGGTAATTTCCATTTTCCATTCCCTCCCCATTCTCTGCCGCCGAACTCTTTGTATCCTCTCTCGTCTCCTCCGAGTTGTGAGTACTTGCATTTTATCCATTTAGACATGCCACCAAGGTGATTTACTCTCCTATGATCTTATCAAACACTCAACTTCTTCAATCCCTTGTGGATTCCATTCCTCGTGCCTTAAGTTTCAGGGAAAAATAAAGTTTGATTCGAATGAAGCTCTTTTCTATGGATACCAATTTCTCTAAACTTCCTTCCTTTGTCGTAGTCTTTGCCGCCAATAGTACAATCTCCATCGAGCTACTCCGTTCAGTTTTCGTTGCGGTCTCTAACGCGCTTTGCATCTCCATTTGCTACCAGAGCTCTACACCTCACGGCGGGTAACTCAAGACCCAGAATGACATAGACTTCAAACCGAACAAGCCAAAAATGTCGCCATGCATTGTTGAAGAAATAAAGCTAGGTCTAGCTGCAGATGTGAAATTCGGGGGATGTGGTTCTTGTCCAAATCTACCACAAGTCACACATGCCCCTAAAGAGTTTGTGTGGAATGCAAACAAAGAGCAAACATCCTAAGATGTTGGCAGCAGTGTAACAATAACTCTACACCCTCGACTCAAAGCCGAAAATAATTGTATAGCCCCATAAACATGCTTAAAACAACAAACCAATTAAAGCCTTTTTGTTTCAAAACTCGGTATATATATACAGAAGACCACGTCTCCTCCTCACCGTTGTCGCTTGTCGTTTCCACCTTCAGACAATGTAGACGGATTCAAGCGCGGCAATGGGTTTCCCCAGTGAAACCGCGGGAGGGATAGATACAAAGACTTAGTCGGCACACACGCATCTGATGCATGCGACAAGTATGGTGAAAAAGAGAAAAGAAGGAGTACTTTTTGTTATTATTTCTTTTGAAGTTATTTTTTCTATCAAGTCAACTTTTTGTTACTAATTATTATGTTTTCCTTTAGTCAGACGGACATTTGTCTAAGGCTATCAACTTAAAACACTTAATTAAGGTTTAGGTTTATGGATATATAGAAAAAATATTATGAACACTTGTCTAAGGCTATCAACTTAGATTCTATCGTGGATCTAGCTATCACAGCTTGTTTCGAGGATTTCCACGAGACAACTGCACTGGCTAATGTGAACACGTAACAACTTGTGGACTTAGAGTCTTTAATATTTGATATATAATTAGCATCGCTATACCATTCAAGTACAACAGGATATCTTGTGTAATGCAGTCTGATGAGACCACCTTAGGTATCTCATGACCCTCACAATTGCTTTCCAATGCATATTACCAGGGTTACTCGTATATCGACAAAGTTTGCTAATCGCAAAGGTAGTGTCTGGTCTAGTACAATCCATTAGATACATTAAACTACCAATAATCTGAGTGTATTCTACTTGAGAAATATACTCCTCGTGATTTTTGAATAGAAGTACATTTGTATTAAACGGTGTCCTAGCCACTTGATTGTCTTCCTTGTTGAATTTTTTAAAGATTTTATTAACATTATGAGTTTTTGGCTTAACACAAGACCATCTGGTCTTCTAATAATTTTTATCCCAATGATTAAATATGCTAATCGCATATCTTTCATGCTCGAATTTAACATGTTTTTAGTAGACTTGATCATTCGATTATTACTACCAACATGTTTTTTTTAGACTTAGATCATTTGTAGACATGTTTTTTGTCCTTATTGGCATTCTTCAACCTAACATAGCACGGTCTTGGAATCAAGCATTTTAAAGTCAAAGAATCAACCGACGAGTAGATGCAAAGCGCGTTAGAGTTGCAAAGTGCGTTAAAGACGACAACGAAAACTGAACGAAGTAGCTCGATGGAGATTGTACTATTGGCGACAACGACAACAGTAAAGGAAGGAAGTTTAGAGAAATGGATCTCCATAGAAAAGAGTTTCATTCGAACCAAACTTCATTTTCCCCTGAAACTTAAGGCACGGGGAATGGAATCCACAAGGGATTGAAGAAGTTGGGTGTTTGATAAGATCTTAGGAGAGTAAGCCACCTTGGTAGCATGTCTAAATGGAGTAAATGCAAGTACTCACAACTAGGGGTGTTCAATCGGTTAACCGAACCGTTTTAATCAAACTTTTAAAACTTTTAACCGTTAACCAAACCGAACTTTGTATTACCGAATTAACCGAACCGATTTTATTTTTTTCAGTTAATCGTTCGATTAACCGATTAACTGAACTTTTTTAAACTAAAGTTTTAAATCCTAAAAATAATACATATAATAATAAATCCATAAGGAAATATACAAAAACAATATCATAACAACATTACAAATTTATAGAAATTTTACATATTATATATATATATATATATATATATATATATATATATATATATATATATATATATATATATATATTTATTTATTTATTTATTTATATACATATTTAAAATTTCGATTAATTTGGTTAACCAACAGTTTCGAACCGAATTAACCGTTAACCAAAATTTTTAAAAATATTTAACCATTAACAGAACCGAAAAAGTTCGGATAAAAAATGGTTAACCGAACTTTGTAGGTTCGGTCGGTTAACCGAAAATTTACCAAATTTTGCACACCCCTACTCACAACTCGGTGGAGACGAGAGAGGGTAGCGGCAAAGAATGGAGAGAAGGATGAGGGAATTGAAAATGGGAATTACCAAAATATCCTTAATAAATCCTAACTTATAATGGAATCTCACAGCTCTGTTAGCGGAGGGGCATATGTGGCGACGTTTTGAAAATTGAGGTGGGCATTTCGGTTCAATTTTCCTGAACCGAACTAGTAATATACTGAAAAACCAAACGGTAATGGATTCTTTTATACTCGAATGGTTCAGTTAAAAATTAAACCGAACGATTTGGTAAAAGTCGAACCGAATCGAATACAGTTTGTTTTTTTAATAATAATAATGATGATGATGATGATGATGATGATGATAATAATAATAATTGTTAGACATTATATGGTAGGATTATATTTAGCATAATCTTAGGGATTTTGGGTATATTCTTACAGATGTATTTTCGATCATTACCTTAGTTAGTATGTATGCTCTTGTATAAATAGGTGTATCCTTTGACTGGAATATGTGAAATATATGGAGTTTAACATGGTATCAAGAGCTCCAGGTCTTAAAAAAAAAAAAAGATTTTTTTCTTCTTCTTATGCGCTCACGGAAGATTTGGGTTGGGAGTTTTCATCGGCCGTTCATTGTCACCTCCAGCATAAGGGGATTCGTTGATCGCCGATAGGCCGGATTGTCGAGTTCGACGCGATTTCGCCTGGCGAGTGACCTTCACGCGCCACCACCGTCTTTCGTTGGAAGTCCACGCGCCGGCGCATACACCCTTCTTCAGCGCTGAAATCGATTTCGTTTTCTTTTCTAGATGTCGCTCGGTCTTCTACAACACTGCTGCGAAGTTGGCATTGGAGGTCCCGGGAATATCTCTATGTATTTTGTTTTGATCGACAGTGAAGTTGTTTAGTTGTTTGTGTGTTTGTTGTAGCATTGGAGTTTCGATTTTGGCCGTTTGTTTGTGTTAAGGGGTATTTTCCTGTTGGGTAGCCTAATGTCTGAGAATAAGTCTGTAGTTGTGTTTGATATTCTTCCAGTCAATGCAAGAATCACAGAACACAAACTAAATGGCTCAAATCATTTGAAATGGAAACGAACCATTAAAATATATCTCTGTAGTATTGACAAAGATGTCCATATGACTGAAAACCCACAATGAGGATGACAAAACTAAACAAACTTGGTTGCGTGATGATGCTAAGTTATTTCTTCAAATACGGAACTCAATTAAATATGAGATATTTGGTTTTGTCAGTCAATATGAAACTGTAAAAGAGTTATTAGACTATCTCAATTTTTTGTATTCGGGTAAGGGCAACATTATACAAATGTATGATGTTTGTAAGGCTTTTTATCGAGCCGATATGCTTGACAAACTTCTACAGACTTATTTTATAGAGTTCAAGAAAACTTATGAGGCCCTTAATGACTTAATGCCATTCACGTTGGATATAAAAGAACAGTAAAAACAACGAGAACAGATGGCCATCATGATTTTTTTGGCTGGTCTTCATCCTCGGCTAGAACTAGCAAAATTCCAGATTTTGTCATGTGAGGAGCTCAAATCCCTATCTGTTGTATTCTCTAGAGTACTACGCATAGAGACTTATCAACCTCCTCAGTCAAGTAGCGTCCTTATAACCCAGAAATCAAAGGGGGATCCTATGAAGTCATCATATCACAGTAGGGATCCTCATAGACATTAGTCTCATACAAGCATTTGTCATTATTGTCAGAGACTAGGGCACATGAAGAAGGATTGCCGAAAGCTTTAGAATAGAAATCGGTCTGCTAATATGGTGTCTTTCGATGCTAATAGTGAGAAAATGGTTGCTCTCTGCATATGATTATGCTAAGTTTATAAAGTACCAAGAATCCTCATCATCTGCCTCAATTGTAGTTGCTGTCACCTTAGGTAATCCCAACACTTGCCTCGTCACTTCAGCTTCCAAATGGGTTATTGATTCGGGTGCCATGAATCTTATGACAAGTAACTCTATCCTCCTATCTACCTTTCAATCCTCTCCTTCCACTTCCCATGTCACTCTAGTTGAGGGATCCGCCTCTAGGGTGCTTGGGATTGGCATTGCTAATCCAACTCCTGATCTCCCGTTATCCTCGGTCTTGAGCCTTCCCAACTTGTGTTTTAATTTGATTTCTGTTAGTCAAATCACTAATGTTCTAAATTGTTCTATAACTTTTATTTCCCCTACTCACTGTATGTTCTAGGATCTTACGAAGAAGCGGACTATTGGTAAGGGCATGAGTCTGGTGACCTCTATATTCTTGATCCCAATATGCCGAGAACTGTTGCCTGCTTCGGGATAGGTACTCCTTTTGAAGTCCACTGTCGTTTATGGCACCCTTCTTTACCATTGTAGAAAAAGATGTGTCCGCAATTTAGTAAGATGTCCTCTTTAAATTGTGAGTCTAGTCAGTTTGCTAAACATCATCGAGTTAGTTTAAGTCCTAGAGCCAATAAATGATCAAATGCTCCATTTGAGTTAGTTCATTTTGATGTTTGGAGTCCATGTCGTGTTATTTCTAAATTTGGGTTTCAATACTTTGTTACTTTTGTTGATGATTACTCTCGCATGACTTGGTTATATTTCATGAGAAGTCGTTCTAAATTGTTTTCCCATTTTCGTGTTTTTTGTGTTGAGATACTAACACAATTTAATATACTTGTTCGTGTATTAAGAAGTGACAATACTTATGAGTATTTTTCTGAAACCTTTTCCTCTTATATATTTGAACATGGTATTTTACATCAATCATCTTGTGTTGACACCCCATCTCAAAATGAGGTTGCTGAAAGAAAAAACATGCACTTACTAGAAACTGCTCGGGCTCTCCTGTTCCAAATGCAAGTTCCCAAAAACTTTTGGGTTGATGCAGTTTCTACTGCTTGTTTTTTTATCAACCGTATGCCATCTTCGGTCTTACATGATACAACACCCTATCAGTGTCTTTTCCCTTACAAATATGTGTTTCCTATTCCACCAAACACATTTGGATGTACTTGCTTTGTGAGAGATGTTAGGCCCCATATCACAAAATTAAATCCCAAATCTCTAAAGTGCATTTTTTTGGGATATTCTATTGTCCAAAAGGGGTATAGGTGTTATTGTCCGGTCAACAGGAAGATATTTAGTGCATATTGATGTAACCTTTCATGAAGATGTTTTCTTCTCACCTTCTTCAGATTCTGAAAGTCATGGAGACGATGATGATGATGTTCTCATCTATACGGTTACCACCGCTTCCGCTTCTATTCCACCTTCCCGACTACCAATCACTCAAGTATATTCTCGTAAACAATAGTCTGTTCCAGAAATAGTTAACCTCAACCTAGACACTTCTTTGGTTCCTAACAATATGCCTGATTCATGTCCTGAGCTGGTTTCTTCGTCGTATGATCAAGATAACTTGCCAATAGTCCTCTACAAAGGTAAAATATCATGTACTTATCCTGTCTCATCATTTTTTCTTGTACTCACTTACCCCCTATTTCCTGTTCTTTTATTGCTTCTCTTGACTCGATAAAACTCCTAAAATTGTCAAACAAGCCTTGTCCCATTCTGGTTAATTGGCGTAACGCTATGATTGAGGAAATGAATGCCTTGGATTTCAATGGTACATGAGACTTGGTGGATTTACCTATAGGTAAGAAGGCGATTGGGTGCAAATGGGTGTTTGCGGTGAAGGTTAATCCTGATGGATAAGTGGCTCGATTGAAGGCACGTCATGTTGCAAAAGGGTATACTCAAACCTATGGTATTGATTACTCTAACACGTTCTCCCCTGTTGCAAAATTTACCTCTGTTAGATTGCTCATCTCTATGGCTGCTATGTATGTTGCTCAGGGTGAGTATGGTAAAGTTTGTCACCTTCGCAAATCTCTATATTGTCTAAGACAAAGCCCTCGTGCATGGTTTGGGAAATTCAGTCAAGCAATTGAAAGGTTTGGCATGGTGAAAGGGAAGTCTGATCACTCTGTTTTTTATAAGAATTCTAAACAGGTACTATCTTATTAGTTGTCTATGTGGATGACATTGTCATCACAGGTAGTGACACCGCTAGTATTGCATTTCTTAAGACCTTTCTTCATAGTTAATTTCAGACTAAAGATCTTGGTACATTAAAAAATTTTCTAGGTATTGAGGTAATACGGAGTAAGAAAGGTATATTTCTCTCCCAAAGAAAATATGTACTTGATCTATTGATAGAAACAGGGAAATTGGGAGATAAGCCGTGCAATACTCTAATAATCCCAATTCACAGTTGACATTAGAAGGGGAGCCATTTGATGATCTAGAAAGATATAGGAGATTGGTTGATAAGCTAAACTATCTGACTGTAACCCGTCCCGAGATCGCTTACTCGATTAGTATTATAAGTCAGTTTATGGCATCTCCAACTGTTGAACATTGGAGAGCTGTTGAAAAAATCTTGAACTACTTGAAAGGGGCTCCAGGGTGTGGAATTGTATATCAAAACCATGGACATATGAAGATTGAGTGTTTTGCAAATGCAGATCGACTATGCAGGGTCTAAGGAGAATCGAAGATCTACACCGGATTTTGTGTCTTCTTTGGTCTGAACTTGATCTCGTGGAATAGCAAGAAGCAAAATGTTGTCTCACGATCGAGTGTAGAATCAGGGTATAGAGCAATGGCACAAGCAACCTGTTCTATGGTGTGACAATAAGGCAGCTCTCCTTATTGTAGCCAACCCTATCTTCCATGAACAAACCAAGCACATTGAAGTTGATTGTCATTTCATTAGTGAAAAGATACAACGAGGACTAATCTCTATAGGGTTTGTGAAGACATGAGAACAATTATGAGATCTTTTTCTCATGAATGGGCCTCGAGTAGATTACTTATGTAACAAATTGGGCATGCTCAATATTTATGCTCCAACTTGAAGAGGTGTTAGACATTATATGGTAGAATTATATTCAGCATAATCGTAGGGATTCTGGGTATATTCTTAGAGATGTATTCTCGATCCTTACCTTAGTTAGTGTGTATACTCTTGTATAAATAGGTGTATCCTTTGAATGAAATATGTGAAATATATGGAGTTAAACAATAATAATAATAATAATAATAATAATAATAATAATAATAATAATAATAATAATAATAATAATAATAATAATAATAATAATAATAATAATAATAATAATAATAAAAGTAAATCGAAGTCGCTTGATGCATGATCTGTTGTTCAATTCCTATTCTCACCGGTATTTCTCTTAAATTTTTTATTTGATTTCTTTATGTTTTGTTCTTTACTTTGCACTTTTGTTGTTTGCCGCAATTGTTCTTTACCTCATAATTATATCTAACTTGAGTTATTCTTATAATATCAGTGTTTTCCTTAGTTTCATGTTTCTATGAAACTAATGTGCTTTAACATCATTCTAAATTTGATTTCTAGTGCACTGGAATTATTTTCTTGTACTGGAATATATTTTCAGTGCACTAGAAAATAATATTCTAGTGCCCTAGCAATGATGGATTGTGTCCAAAAATTAACTATACAGTATTTGACACATGTTCTCCAAATATTAAGTATAAAGATAGATTATTCTTCATCTTGTCAATAAAAAATTCCAAGTGAGCCAACAGAAGAGTCGGTTGTGCAAAAAAGCCAACTGATGTTTGGTAATTACTATTTACTATTTAGTATTGTGTTTGAACTTTGGATTGCTATTTTGTTATATAATATTTAGACTTTGGATTTGGATTATGTGAATATGTATTGTTTGGTAATGTGTTTGTAAAATTTGGAAATATTAAAATTTGAGGTTCTTAAACCGTACTGAACCAATTCTTAACCAAATTGAACTTTTTCAAACCGAATCGAACTATAATGTTAAACCGAATGGTATCATTTTTTAATACCGAAACTGAAAAAACTGAAGCGAATCCCGAAATGTCCACCCCTACTATAAATAACAATTAAAGATTAAAAGAGATAATTGCATTTTTCGTCCCTAAGTTATATGGTAATTGTAGAATTCCTTCTTGAGTGTTGGTCATGCTCACTTTTCGTCCTTTCGTGCTCACTTTTCCTCCTTGAGTTATACTAAAATTGTAAATTCCGCCCCTAATGTTTTATTAGTAAAGCGACGAAAAGTGCAACGTCAATAATAATTAAGGAACGAAAAGTGAGTATGACCAACACTTAGCTAGAGGGGGCCAAGCAAGCCCTATCGCACTGACGGCACCCTCATCAGTGAAACCAGTGAAAATGTGGGGCATAAAGAGGGTGTGGAATGGGTATGGGAAGCGAAAGAAGGGGGCATGATGTGGCAAGTAATGGAGGCGGGGTGAAGGTGGGGACACGTGGGTAGACAAGGTATAAACTAAAGAGGACCACACACATGGCAACGAGAATAAGTGGTCTAGATCATATAAAGAAAAATTGTAATTTATGTCTCTAACTTATATGCCAATTATCAATGTAACCCCTTAATTTTTAGTCGTTTAAATGTTGCCCTTCAATTTTCAAAACGTTGCCATGTATGCCCCTTCCCTAATGGAGTTGTGAAATCTCGTAATATGCCACCGTTTAGTAAGGTTAAAATGGAAATTTTATTTTTCACTTTCCTTTTTTCCTTCAAAAAATCCCATTTCTCCTTCTTTTCTCCTTTTTTACCATACTTGTCGCATGCATCAGATGCGTATGTGCCGACTAAGTCTTTGTATCTGTCCCTCCCGCGGTTTCACTGGGGGAAACCAATTGCCGCACTTGAATCCGTCTACATTGTCCCGAAGGTGGAAACGACAAGCGACAACGGTGAGGAGGAGACGTGGTCTTCTGTATATATATACCGAGGTTTGAAACAAAAAGGCTTTGATTTTTTTTTTTTGTTTTGTTTTTTTGTTTTTTTGTTTTTTTTTTTTTTTTTTTTTTTTTTTTTTTTTTTTTTTGTTTTAGGCATGTTAATGGGGCTATACAATTATTTTCGGCTTTGAGTCGAGGGTGTAGAGTTATTGTTACACTTTTCCCTATAAGTGAGTGACGTAAATTACAATTTTCCCTTTGGGAAAATGAAAATAAGTACAAGATCAACCCCTTTAGGTCAAAATAAGTACAAAATCATGTTTGGACTATAAATTAGACTTTAGATTTGGACTATATATGTGAATATGTATAATTTGGTAGTGTGTTTGAAAAAATATTAAAATTTGAGGTTCTTAAACCGAATGGTATCATTTTTTTTTAATTAAAATACCGATACCGAAACCGAAAAACCGGACCGAATCCCGAAATGTCCATCCCTACTATAAATAATATTTAAAGATTAAAATGGATAATTGCGTCTTTCGTCCCTAAGTTATAAGGTAATTAAAGAATTCGTGTCTGAGTGTTGGTCATGCTCACTTTTCGTCCCTTTACCAACACTTAGAGACGAATTCTATAATTACTTTATAACTTAGGGACAAAAAATGTAATTTTTCCAGATTAAAAATTATAACTAGAGTGCACAGTTCAAAATTATAAAGTACACTTTATAATATATAAAATTGCAATTTACAAATTTTAAAAGTTCACTTTAAAATTTTTATGAGTGCAGTTCAAAAAATTCATTAAAAATAGTAACACTCCTATAATTTTCGTATTCTTTTTTTTTGAATGTATAATTTTCGTATTCATTCTTAACTAAACTCTAGTAATCCTATAATACAGGTATGAGACTTTGTGTTCTCGAAATCAATTCTCATTCTCTCACAATTAAAAACAGTAACACTCAAATTTACCTGCGGACTAGTATAATTTCAGCTCTTCCGTGTAGCAATGGGGGTGTAGCTCATATGGTAGAGCGCTCGCTTCGCATGCGAGAGGCACGGGGTTCGATTCCCCGCACCTCCAAAATTATTTTTTGGTCGACCGTAAATCGAATTAATTCAATTTCTTTATTCAAAAGTGATTTTTGTTTCTGCTATATAAATAAATAACGAATAAGCTTTCGGACGGGGATGTAGCTCAGATGGTAGAGTGCTTGCTTAGCATGCGAGAGGTACGGGGATCGATACCCCGCATCTCCAACTGCTATTTTTTAAAGTTTTTGCTTGTTCAGACCTAGTCCTATAAATGCTGTATACGATGCTTTATGGATTTTCCTTACTGCATTTCATATTTCTTCAAAATATTTACTCGTATTGACCAAAAAAAACAACAGAATTGTGTACAATGTATTACAGAGTAAATAATAATTATACAATAGGAGATCTTTTTTCCTTTTTCAAATTTTAAACAAACCACATCGTAATTCATTATGTTGTAAAGTATTTTCTTAAACTTAAAGATGTTTGAAATGGTACATATAAGTTTAACCTATATACTTTACACTCTCTAAACCTGGTTAGTTCTAAATTTGCAATTGCATTTATTAAAAGGACTCATTATAAAATAAATAATTCTTGAAAATATATTTGTAATCGCTAATTTGCTACTACTTGATTTAAACTCTAATGTTCCCAATGCTCATCTGGTTAAACCGTTAGTTCTATCAAATGTATATATTCATTTTCAGTTTTCAGTTTTCAGTTTTAGTTTAAATAATTTGGCCCGCCTAATAAGGCCGACAACCCGAGATTTAGGGTTACGATTAACCCGAATCTAAAAATAAAATAATAATATAACCAATAACCTGAATCTGATAAGCACGAGAACTTGACATGGTTAGGCCGAAACCAAGTGGAACAATTCTACACCACTATGGGTCTATCTGTCATACTTGATCTTTCAAAAATAGGCACCTTTGATAGAAAGAGTTACAAACTTATATGTACAATTACAAACCACATCGTAATTCATTATGTTGTAAAGTATTTTCTTTCGCTATAAATATTTTATTATTCAAAAAGAAAGAAAAAACTTAAAGATGTTTGAAATGGTACATATAAGTTTAACTAAGTTTCTATTAAGCAACCAATTAATTATCGCATGATCTCTTGTTAATAGGTCGTATCCCAATATAACACCCGCAATAACTATTATAATATAAAGATATAATCAAATATGCATTGAAAATCAATAACATTTTGGCATATCTGGAGGAGGATGCAACAATTTCTCATTTGAACCCTTGCCATCTTTGACTATGAATGACATGTCCATACCCCAGCTTAGGTGACGGGCGAGATGACGATGCATAAGCCATACTCCTATCGAAAATCACAACATAATATATATTATAGTGATGAGAGCTTAACAAAAAGATATAATTGTATAATATATCAAATTCATTGACCTGACCTCAAAATTGTGACTTAATTAAATATCAATTTATGCTACAATTTAAAAAATTCCAAGGGGTGGGGGGATTGAGAGAGAAATAGAAGTATTATATTGATTAATTACCAGGATTATTCTTTCAAAAGGTTGAACCCCAATCACGGCCCGACAGAGCATTTGGTACATCATGGTGACTCAACTGAACATGAATCACAGAGGTTATATCTTTGCTCACTGCACACAAGGAACCCCCTCACTTTAAGAGGTTGCTCCCACACTGTCGCTGGTGAGATTCGATCCTGGTCATTTTTTCAAACTTTCACTTCTATGACCAGTTGAGCTACCTATGCGGGTTAATTATCAGGATTATTTGCTTTGAATCGATCTGATGGCTGTCCATGAATTCTTAGGAACTGCTATGGTGTTCTGGAGAGGAGGGTCCACTAGATTATAGTTCAGAGGATCCTTAATCTTGTCGAAATTACCAAAACCCCATCCCACAACGTAGAAACTATATCCATGCAAGTGCATCGGATGGTCGATCCCGGCCACCAGATTTGTCCCCTGGAAGACAATCTCCACCGTCGACCCATACTCTAGAACCTTCACTTCCGTTTTCCGGTTCGGCGTCTGTAACACCGCTGAAATATGAATACAATGTCATTTTCATATTTAATCTCTAACTATTTTTTTTTTGCCACATTTTAAATATAATTAAAAGAAAGGTAGTCTTTCTAACAAGATCTCCTATAGTAAATAGGCATAATGCACCATATTTGTACTTTACAACTATACTATCTTGATTTACAACTCGGCTAACTCGATCGAAATGGACGAGTTAACTCGGCCGAGTTAGGCGCTAGGCGAGCGCCTAGGCAACTGATCGCTTAGGGTGATAATTGTCACGACCTATAGTGGCGCCTAGGCGGGAGTGTGCCTAGACCAATTTTTGCAACATTGCATATAATTACGGAGTATTATATAAAATATAAATATGTAATAAATGAGAATATGATCCTCCTATAAAAAAACTGAGGTTGAATCTCAATAAGTTCATTAATGGTTGAAGAGTTTAGTGAAAAAATACAGGCTCAAATTTATAAAATGAACCCGGCCATTTTTCTCCTTATTTTTCCAACAACTCTCCACGGTTATTCACT
Source organism: Ipomoea nil (assembly GCF_001879475.1). Lineage (NCBI taxonomy): Eukaryota > Viridiplantae > Streptophyta > Magnoliopsida > Solanales > Convolvulaceae > Ipomoea > Ipomoea nil. The sequence goes on from NW_017618711.1 coordinate 3,919,403, forward strand.
TAGATTGATGGATTAGATTAGTCATTAATTTTTACCTAAAAGTTTGTTCTCACATATATATATATATATATATATATATATATATATATATATATATATATATATATATATATATATATATATATATAAATCAAATGAGACAACATCTTCCCGTGAGACTACAAGACACAACATCAATGTACACAGTCTACTACAAGAATATTGCACACAAACTAGAGTATGTACAATTTGCCCAACAATGAATGCACACGATCTAGTGTGTGTGCAGTAGTAGACTGTGTGCATTCATGTTTTGTCTCATAGTCTCACGGAAAAATGTTGTCTCACTAGAACATTAATTAGCTTATATTTATTTATTTATTTATATATGTTAGTGATCAAATGAAACCACTTCCTCGTTAGAGCTAAACATGAATACACATAATCTAAAATTTCAGCCACACAATCTACGGATCTACCCTAGAGTAGTTCATGTGCATTGTAGGGAAGAAGAGGGTGAATATATATAAATACTTACAATGAATGTGTGATTATGGGTTGTTCTGGCTTGGGTATGCAGAATTGCACCAAGGAGGAGAACTCCAAACAGTTGCAGAACAAAAGGCTTCATAATTAATCAAACACAGTTTTTAACAACAAAGGAATTAACGTTGCTCATCTAAAATTGTCTAAAATGCTCAATGCATTTATAGGCTACATCTGCTAGCTTCTAGACAAGTCAAAAAGACCTCCCTGTTACAAGAAATGATATTGTATTTTTCTTTCTTGGGCAGTCAATTCGCCACTATTAAAAACTAGATCAATCTAATCTTTGCAATAAATAACAATAAAATAAAATATCACAATGAAAATGACAGAAGCTTCTCAAATTAAATAAATACCATTTTGGTTCACTCTATTTTTTTTTTGTCACAAAAAATAAATTAAAAAGAAAAGGATTAAACCCATACAAAGAATAACATAAAGAATATAAACTAGCATTGGCAATATCCATGTCTTTGTAACATTTGTGGAAGTCTCTCACCGGAAAATTCGAAAGAAAAAAAAATGAAATGATTTTAGCGTAATAATGGTTAGGTTAAATTCCATGTCCTCTTTTTTGTTTTTGATCGTCAGTTTTTGAAAGTGTGTACTAAATAAATCTCACATGTATAATATACCGTCTGCAAGACTGCAAACCACATAGGATAGACAATCATATTATGAATACCCTGTGCGATGGGCTTGATTGAGAGAGCGTCGATAAAAATCAAACTCGTGACTTTTATACACGAGAATCATGTCCCACCCACTCCACCATACCTTTCGGACAAACACCATGCTTTTGTAATCCTCGACGGCGTGCCATAATTTCTTCGTGCGTAATTTTTGTCTATTTGGAGCGGCAGTGAATAAGTGGGGGAAAGAATATTGTCACAATGTCATCTCCGGCGGCTTACTATACCAACTACTAAGTTTGAAATGAGTAGCAACGAGAGATTATGAGAATTAATAACAATTCAAAGAATTACAAATTATGAGATTATGAGATTATGAGATTGTAATCGGATTGTAATAACAACTTTTGGCGTTACAGCATTATTACCTCATTTTTATTTTTATTTTTGTCTTTAATTATTAAGGAGTATCTATTTTTAGTATTTTTTTTTTTCTTTTTTACATTTTGTCTCATGACTAGCTACTATATAACAAAGTTGAATTAGAACCTCGAAATAAAATAAAAAAATTCCAATTAAACGATTAAAGTTGTTAAATTTGTACAATTAACCTATTAACATATTACCCAAATTAAAGGTAACCGGTCAACTTTACTTACATGGCATCTTATGTGAAATCCTACTTAAAAATTTAAAAAAAAATAATAATTTTTAACTAATTAAAAAAAAAAAAAAAACTTCGAATGCGTTAGAGTCTAAGTTATTTTTTAGCTACTACCAACTTCTTACTAATAATATATATCATTCTGTGTTCCAACAATAAAAACTCTTTCCCCACTATACAAATTTTGAAATAAACTTCACTTGATCAATCCTACAATCTTCCTAAGATCCAAATTCTAAAGAATGCTTAAACCATCTAATAATACAGGTATGTGACTTTGTGTTAGAGTCTAAGTTATTTCGAAATCAATTCTCATTCTCTCCTAATTTGAAATAGTACACTCCAGTTTACACACATACTATGATACTAGTATAATTTCAGCTCTTCCGAGTATCAATGGGGGTGTAGCTCATATGGTAGAGTGCTCGCTTCGCATGCGAGAGGCACGGGGTTCGATTCCCCGCACCTCCAAATTGGTTTTGTCGACAGTAAATCGAATTAATTCAATTTTTTAATTCAAAAGTGATGAAGTTTATATATATATATATTAATAATGAATAAAATTTCAGAAGGGGATGTAGCTCAGATGGTAGAGCGCTCGCTTAGCATGCGAGAGGTACGGGGATCGATACCCCGCATCTCCAACTGCTATGCTTTATTTTAAAGCTTTTGCTTGTTCAGACCTAGTCCTATAAATGCTGTATACGATGCTTTATGGATTTTCCTTACTGCATTTCATATTGACCAAAATAAAAACAACAGAATTTTGTACTCTGTGTTACAGAGTAAATAATAATTAAACAATAGGAGTTCATTTTTTCCTTTTTCAAATTTTAAACTAATCACATCGTATTCATCATGTTGTGAAACATTTTCTTTTGCTATAAATTTTTTATAAAAAAAAAAAAAACAAAACAAAACAAAAAAAATAATACTTAAAAGATGTTTGAAATGGTACATAAATATTGTTTTTTCATTTGCTCTTATGATCATTATTTTGAGATTTTATGGGTTTAGTCATGCAAAGAAGCACAAAAAAATGAAAATGAATTCACCCAATTCATGAAAATAGTTAGGAATGACACGGCTAAAACATCCTCTAGATTTTCTAAAGAAGTTAAGGTTTTCTTGGTCGTCTTTGGAGGGAGGCCATAGGTAATCGTTAGTCCATGGCTTGTTTGATGGAGACCTTTTTTACCATGTAAGGTGGACTTTGACTCATGATATATGTGATTTTAATATGATTGGGCTAGTTCGATTAAAATATGTGACATGGCTGGCTGAGTCAAATACAATAGTTATGTTGTGGAACCGTGTTCACCATGTGCATAGTGAACACGGGATAGATCTATAATTTCTATACTGTAGATTCATAATTTATATACTGTAGATTCATAATATCTGTACTGCGAAGACGAAATAATGCGATTGCGAAGAGAGAATGACTAACAAAATTATGAATCTACAACATAAAAATTATGAATCTACCTATGTGTTCAACATACGCATGGTGAACACATTTCCACAACATAATCTACGAGTCAAATAATAAAAATCTTGGCCTAAACATGTCCAGCCCATAATCCAAAAGATTTAAAACATTTAATTTTTTTTCCTTCGATTTCTTTACTCTAGACTTACTACGGCTCTGTTGGACATACCTACCTTATAAGATAGCTAAAAGCTAAAGCTGAAAAAGCTAGTAACTAATAAACTAACTGATTGAAATTAAAATGCGTGTTTGATAAAATTAGTTGTTGAATAAGATGATAAGTGTGAAAAGACAATAAATGAATAAATAAATAAATAAATAAATAAATAAATAAATATATATATATATATATATATATATATATATATATATATATATATATATATATATATATATATATATAGAAAGAGAGAGAATTAGGTTCTGGTGCGGTTTAATCTGGGCCATTCATCTCGCTTAAATCAACGTCCAGAATTATCAAAATTTAAATAAAAAACGCGGTGACAATTTTGTAATTTTTGCATCTAGGTCAAAATTAAGGTGAGCGGATCTGTGATTAATATGCGTGAGGTTTGTGCGTAAGGTGCGTGAGGTTTGTGCGTAAGGTGCGTGAGGTTTGTGCTTAATGTGCGTGGGATTGTGCTTGATGTGAGTAGTTGTTTAAACTTAAAGTCTGTGAGTTAATAATTAAAGTGCGCGAGTTTTGTGCTTAATGTGCGTGAGGTTGTGCTTAATGTGCGTGAGTTTTATACTTAATGTGCGTGAGTTTGTGCTTAATGTCAATAGTTGTTGAAACTTAAAGTCTGTGAGTTAATATTTAAAGTGCGTGTGTTTTGTGCTTAATGTGCGTGAGGTTGTGCTTAATGTGTGTGAGTTTTGTACTTAATGTGCGTGAGTTTGTGCTTAAGATCTAACACTTAAGGTGCATGTTTCTATCACTTAAGGTGCGTCATTTTTAGCTTATGCTTCTTTTTTCCAGACACGCGTTTTTTTTTTTTAATTTTCATTGATTTGACCCGTTGATCTAAATTTGATCAACAGCTCAGATCTAACCGCACAACCGCACGGAAAGCTATACCCGCACCTGAACCCTTCCCTATATATATATATATATATATATATATATATATATATATATATATATATATATATATATATATATATATATATATATATAGTCTACTGCTCTTGTGCATCCAGTTATATGAGTCCGTGTGGACAAATTTGAGCCATTAAATACTTATTCTAAATCATAAAATACATTATTGTAACATATAAAGTAAATTATATTAACTCGTAAAATACATTATCTTATCCCAAAAATTTCATTGTTTTAAGACAAAGTACATTTTATTTTATTCTAACTCATAAAATACTTCATTCTAACACAAATTAAAGTACATTACTCTAACTCATAAAATACATTATCTTATACCAAAAATTTCATTATTCTTACACATAAAGTACATTATTCTAATACATAAAGTACATTATTCTAACTAATAAAATACATTATCTTAACCTAAAATGTTCATTATTCTAACACGCATGCAGAATAAGAAATCTTTGTTTAACATCATAACATCGTCGTTTTGGATCGTGATCCACACAATAATTTGCCTAGGAAAATCACTTTGCCGTTACTGTCGAGAAATACCAACCTAAAAGCCCAAAACATAACCCTGCAATTGTTATACCATGGACCAGGATTCACCTTGTATTGTGGATCTTAATCTAAAAATTATGTGCTTTCGGTTAATAAATTATTCGCATGTAAATAAATTGGAGACACAAAATATATGAACTGTAGACCTATAATCTACAATTCTAATAAGAGTAAAACATAACCCTGCAATTGTTATACCATGGACCAGGATTCACCTTGTATTGTGGATCTTGATCTAAAAATTATGTGCCTTCGGTTAATAAATTATTCGCATGTAAATAAATTGGAGACACAAAATATATGAACTGTAGACCTATAATCTATCTACAATTCTAATGTCAGTCCTTTTGTTTCTTAAAATGAATGGTTCATATTATACTATTGTTTCTTAAAATGAATGGTTCATATTATTTTTGTTTTAGTATTTTTTATTGATTTTTCTTATTTACCCTCTATTATATTATTTTCTTTCCTTAAATAACATAAATTCCGTTAGCATAAACTTTAGTAACGGAATATTCCGTTAAGTATTTATTATTTTAAACTTACACATTAATTTCTATAAGAAAAGTCTTAGTTTCGAACCCCATCCCAATTAGAGTTGGCATAATTGTTAAATATCTACTACAAATATGTTAAAATATATTTAAAATATCTACTATATCTACTATCTATCTCTACTATATATATATATATATATATATATATATATATATATATATACATACATATACATACTAATAAGAGCCCAAGAGAGTTAGGCCTATAATGGGTAGAAAAAATGGCGGTCACAGATTTTAATCAAATGTATGGCTCAGATTGATTAAAAGATTGATCAGATTTAAATTTCACACTAAAATTTCCTAAAATACACACACACCGTTACTAATTCCGTTAAAATTTTAAGAATTGCCGTTAGTTCACCGTTAACTTACTCATTGATTTCAATAAAAAAAAAAAAAAAAAAAAGGTCTTAGGTTCGAACCTCATCTCAATCAAAGTTGGCATAATTAGTACTCTATTTTACTCTTATTAAATTATATAAATAATAATTTAGTAGTTACAACGAAAAATAATACATATGCATTTCTTTAATTTAGAATTATGTGTCCACAATGTCTTTATTCAAAAAAAAAATTATTCATTATCAATAAATTAAATAAGAGAAATAATTTTATTAGTTATATTGTCTTTACTTTTCTTCAATATAAAAATTCTTTATATTTAAATTTATTAATTGATTATATTCGCTACATTATCCTTACAATGTCTTTATTCAGTGAAAAAAAATTATTAATTATCAATAAATTAATTAAAAGAAATATTTTCATTAGTTATATTGTTTTTATTTTTCTCAAATGTAAAAATTTTTACATTCAAATTCATCAATTGATTATATTCACTACATTATCTATTATCTTTTTTGTGCACTATTTTTCTAATTAAATATCAAAGTTATAATACAAAATAATGCTATATATTTATTTACGAAGTATTTTATTAATACCATGAAAAAATTAAAAAAAATATAATTAATAAAGCCAACCATATTAACTACTTGAGAGATTTTGTGACAAAGAGAGTATTCAAATCACACAACAAATTGAAGTAAGAATTACCTCGCAATGTCCTTGTTTGACAATCAGCAGTTAGCGGTTAGCGTTAGCGGATTATACTAGCGGATTTGACCAGCGAATTTATTTAATTATTAACATTGGGTAGAAAAAATGACCGCCCAAATTATTAAATCAAATGAATGGTTCATATTGTTCAGGTTTTAATTTTTTTCTTTTAAGATTTTATAATTTATCCTTAATTATATGATTATCCATTTAACTTTTCCGTTAATTCACCGTTAGTCTAATTCTAATATTAAAGTCTAATATAGAATTATAACTACACCATTAATCTAATTCTAATATTAAAGTCTTAATAGAACTTAACCACAAATCCTAATGTCGGAATCTCCTCAAACAATATTAGTATATATTTAATATTTTATGCCCTAATTTTTATTTGTTTTCCCTTATGTCCCGTATTTGGTTTCAACCATACCTATACAATTATTTTATTGACAATTATAATCAATCTTGATTATATTATCTTGCATTTGTAAACTTAGAATTATCTATTTAACCCGCACGGGCTTAGCTCAATGATTTAGTGGGTAGTATTTGGGAGAAGAGACCAAGGTTTGAACCTCGGCAGCGGCAGTGCGGGAATTATGTCCAAAGTGGGCAGATTCCTTGTACGTATCAGCATTTGGCCCTGTCTGCTGAACCATTGAGTCACCGTGATTTACAACTTCCCACAATGCTCTGTCGGGTCGGAGTTCTATGCATGAACAATTTCAATATAATCCTGCCTTAATATACTTTAAAGTACTTATTTAAAAAAAAAAAATACATTGGGCATTATCCCAATCGTGCAATGCGCGTAAAAAACTAGTATATAATATAAAATTTAACATAAACTTTGTTCAAATAATTAGTCTGACTAAATACATAATATTCAAAGTTAAGCATCAAAGATTATAAATCAAGAACTTTAAAAATCATTTGATCAGAAAAAAACTTAATATTCTTTTGATTATTTAGATCAGAAAAAAACTTAATATTTCAATTATACTTTTGCATTAATATTTTTTGTATGTATTTTTTTTAAAAAGAAAATCAATGATTGCATTATTGTTGATGAAAAGTATATACGCCACTTTATTACTCTTATTAAACTAAAATAAAGTAGTAGCTACAACAAAAAATAATACATATGCATTTAATTAATTTAGAATTAGAAGTCTATAATGCCTTTATTTAAAAAAAATTATTCATTATAAAAAATTTAAAAATAGATAAAATTTCATTAGTTATATTATCTATATTTTTTACAATTCAAAGATTCATTACCTTCAAATTTATCAATTTATTATATTCACTGCATTGTCCATTGTCTTCTTTTTACATTATCTTGTAATTAAATATCAAAGTTATAATACAAAATACATTATATATATTTATTTACCAAGTATTTTATACAAATATAATAAATATTAATATTTTGTTCAATACTTTCATATGATAACCTACGACACACATCTCACAATGCATGAAACATGTAGGGGAAAACTACCACTACCAAATATCGATTAGAAAATTCAATAAATATTATCTTGCATTTATATATTTTGAATTACCGATTTAAATAAACAAATTCAATATTTATTTACATTTGCATGAACATCTCCGATATAATATTGCGTTGATATACTTTGAAATACTTATTTAAAAATAATCATTGGGCATTATTCCATTCGCGCAAAGCGCGTAAAAAAACTAGTATGTTAAATACATGCATATAATATGTTATTTGCATATATATTATGTGCCTACATTTAAATATTATGCATGTGCTTGTAGTTAACATATTATATGTTTTTAATTTATTTACAGACACGTAATATATATGTTAACTGCAAGCACATAATCTATTAACTGTAGATACATAATGTCCTGGTAAAATAGTTATTCTGCTAGCCAATTTTGGCTTATTTGACCATTATTAGCTGTTTGACTTGGTTAAACAATCAATATGAGTGTTTGATTAATTAGCTTTTTGCAACAATTTATTGTTCCAAAATGCTACAATTCAAAGAGCTACTCAAATTAGTTTTTTAGATCAGCTTTTTGAGAAAGTCATTTTGTATGTAATCAGCTAATTTACCAAACACTACTCTACAATCAGCTAATGTTATCAACTAGTCAAACTCATTAACTCAATCAGCTAACAACCATTTACCAAACACCCCCAATATAAATGTCATTTTGAATCATGGTCTACAATGCCATGTGGACTTTGGTCCATGGTATAATTTGCCCTAACCCGGGAAGAAAACCCTAAGATCAATAAATAGTATATTAATATATATATATTAAATATTACTTATTCCTATAAATAGTACAGGTTACAGTTACATATATCATATATATGTAGATCAACAAGTGACGACTTCCCCTTTTACACAAAAACATTACTTCAAACAACATTAATTTTTTGAAAACCTCAAACAACATTACTTAATTATGTTAAATTACACACAACTTATATAGGTTGATAGGTTGAGATCAGAGAGTAAAGGCACAAGGGAACCTGAATACATAGGCGTCAATAATTTCGTGGGACAACCTTAGCCAATAGCGGATGTTTCATATCACACGAGAGCTTCAAAACCTCACTTAGGTCTACAGGTTGACTCTCAATCTCAATCCACTCGAAATGTTGAACAAAGTTTGCCACCCATAAACTCACCGTGGCTAATCCTAAGTTCTTCCCCGGACAAACCCTCCGGCCAGCTCCAAACGGTGTGAGCCTCAAGTCGTTCCCCCTCACGTCCACATACATCCCACCGGGGGCGGCAGGGTCAAACCTCTCCGGAGAGAACACAAATGGCTGGTCCCACAAGGCGGGGTCATGAGAAATGGCCCACATGTTGACCATGGCAGTCGTGTTGGCAGGGATCACCATCCCGTTACTAAGTTGAACGTCAGAGGTAGACAGTCGGGACCACGCAAGGAGTGGTCCCGGTGGATGTAGACGTAAAGTCTCTTTTACAATTGCTTGGAGATAAGGTAGTCGGGAAATGACAGCATCAGTGATGGTTTTGTTTTGTCCAACAATATTGTCTAATTCATTCCTAAGCTTGTCTTGGACTCCTCGGTTTAGAACCAATTCTGCCATGATCCATTCCGTTAGAAGAGCTGTTGTGTCGGTACCACGAAAGATCATTTCCTATAATAAAACAAATAACAAGAATAGAGTCATGAGTTTTAATATCACTACTGGAAATTATGAAATTTCCGACCACCTGAAAGTGATATTAAATCAAGTGGAAAGTCTTGTTCCGACCACTTTTGGTATCCGGAAAAACCTTTGTTGCTATTTCCGACCACTTTTTGGTATCAACTTGATTTAAGATCACTTTTAGGTGGTCGGAAATTCTTTAATTTCCAGTAGGGATAAAACCATCCTTAAAAAATTAAGCATGAAAAATGAGTTAGTGCATTGAAAGTGATGGGTTTCTAGAATATCTTGGAAAGATATGATACAACAACTAAGCTATCATATCCATACCTAGGCTAGATGGATGTGATCCAAAAATTTACTCTCTAATGCAATATATATAGTCATTTAGGTTATAACACCTTTAATTTTGTACTACATTATTGCAGGTCAATTATAGCCACCTATTGATTAGAATGACACATTTCTACTTCAAGTTATGGATTATGATAAACTTTTGTAACTCATAATAAATATAAACAACGTTAACATCATGCTATTGATTGCCATCTAGTGATCTAGACTATAATAATCTCTATAAATTTTAGTGTAAAGTACTCGTTATATTAGATGACATGTATGGAAAATGGTATATGCATGCATTTTGCTTACAATTAACTTTATAAGTAAAATAATTTTTAAAATATTTGGTTTTCAAAAAAAAAAATTAAAAATATTTTGGCACCACTTCAAAGAATAAAATAATTATTAGGATGTCTAGAAATCATTTTCTGGGTTTCCAGTGTTTTGATATGCCTGGTAAATCAAGTCAAAGGAAATCATTTTCTGTTGACTTGGAAAATGACTTTGTAAGAAAATGACTTCAGCTAAAATGTTAGGGAAGTCATTTTTTACGGACAAAAAATGACCAAGACAGTTTTTCATAATGCAACCAATACTAAAAATGATACTATTTTCGGAAAAATGACTCATTTTTTCAGAAAATATTTTTGTGGTTTTCAAACACATCTTTAGTGAGTTATTATTACTTACCCACAAAACAGCCACCATGTCATCCTCATCCAACTTCTCTTCGCCATCTAGGGAGAGCAAGACATCCACGAAAGATTGATGATCTGAAACATGATTTTCCTCCACATGTTTCTTGCTCTTGTGTTCTTCGATTATTGCCTTAACTAGCCTTTGGACACGAGGGACGAGGGCCAAACAACGTTGTTGGACCCGAAATGGATCGTACAAATGCTTCAACCACGGCAGGTGATCGGACCAGTTGAAACCACCCAGCAGCTCGAACCCTTCTCTCACTAATTCTTCAACCTCTATACTATTCTTTTCCTCGTTATTCATTTCATATTTCTCCCCGAAAACGATTCCCATGATGTTGTTGAGGGAAGCAGCCTGGAGGTGTTTCCTTAGGGTTACGTAGCCATGGAGTTTTTGCTCTTCGGTTATGGATTTCAGCATGGCGGCGCATTCTAGCCACCGTCCGCTTCCGTGCGCTAAAATGCGCTGCGGCGCGAAGAGGTGAGTTGACGCGATTCTCCTCAGGAGCCGCCAGTACGACCCGTTGGGGGCGAACCCGATGGCTCGGCTGAACATCAGCTGCTTAGCCGACTCCTTCACGGGGCGGTTCGCGAAGTGCGGGGAAGTCAGGATTTCTCGGGCCGTGTGCGGATCCGACGCCACTACCACCGGGGTGGATCCGAGGCTGAATGCCATGAGTTGGGTGGCGACACTGGCACTGGCAGCACGGGAAGCCATGGCAGCCAGAGTGCGGTGAGCCAAGCCGTGGCTCAAGCTGAATAAGCTGCCGAAAATGGGGAGGCCCGTGGGTCCAGGAATCTTGACTCGGCCCATTCTGTTACGGCCGTTTTTCCAAGCCGGGCCGCCACCCGAAAAAGCCCGAGTTACCAAACCACCGACCAGAAACGCTGCCAAGATTATGAAAAGGACCATAATGTCTGATAGATACTGAGTTTCAAGAACACTTGGTAAGGTTAACATCCACCAATGGGTATCCTCATAAATTGAGGTAAAACCCATAAGTACTGTTTGAGTGTTTGCTAGAGATTGAGAGAGGAGAGAGAGAGAGAGAGAGATGTGATTTGTGCTTTGTTGTGTATGTTGGTTTTGGTGGTGGATGTGAGGGAGGGAAGAACAGTTTAAATAGAAGGAATGATCTTGGATCAGGAGAAATTGATTGGTCTCCCACATGCTCTGTCTGGTCGGAGTGTGGGAGCCCTTAGGGTTGGGGATTCAGCCTTTTGTGATAAGAAATTGATTGGCCAATGAAAAAGAAAGTTTTTTGGTTTACGTTATCATGAGTAACCCCAATCAAAAATAACAAGAAATATTTCACATGTAATTACAAAGTCACCGAGTTTAAATTCTTACTCCCTTAATTTGAACCCGTCAATTATGAATAACTTTATTTTCTTATGGTCATTTACTGACTAAAGTCACAAGGTAAAGTTTACTCACACTCAAAAAAAATTGTAAAATTTCCATCATCATTCATAAAAATGACATAATGTGTGTATTGATTCTATAGCCATATATATAATATATATGAGTAGTAACTATAATTGAAAAATAGTACCATTAGCTGCTCATAGTACTTGTACGACTGTACGTGCAGGTATGTAGACAGTGGCATTTTTCTTTTGTAAAAAAAAATTATTATGTTTAAATTAGGCACAATAATTCTCATTTATCTCATGAACCTCTCTTTCTTTCTTTTTTATTTATTTTTAGTATTATCGACTCTATTATAAAGTAGTAATTGTTCAATATAATTTCTGTTGTAGCTAAAAAATTTCGTGACATTCCCTCAAAGAGAGCCACAGAAATGTACGTGAGTACAATGTGCTTGGCTTCTTTCTTTATTATTATTATTATTATTATTATTATTATTATTATTATTATTATTATTATTATTATTAACATTGTATCGATGCACGGTCTACATATTATATTTTAATTTGCAATGTTATTGTAATAAAGAAACCGATTGAATATATGGTAATAAATTAAACTATACAAATAACATTGAAATATGTTATTATAGGATATTGCAAAACCAGCAAAAAAAATATTGACTTGGAAAATTAGCATTTTATTTACAAATTATTAAAAAAAATTTGATAAACAACGTTAGTTGTTAAAGTACAACTCTTATTAAAATCATTACAAATTAGAATTTTTAGAGCCTTAGGATTGCTAACTTTAGACGCAACCACATACAATTGTCCGTATACAAACACTAGTTTCTTCAACAGCAACCCAACATGAGATAGTGTCTGACCTTGACTTTTATTTTTTGTCATTACATATGACAACATTAATGGGAATTGTCTCCTTTAAAATTTGAAATGCAATCTTGTATCTGATGGAATCATTAACATTCTAGGTATCAATACCGAACTCCCGGCGTTGTCACTCGTCATTATTTTTGGCCTCAATAACATGCTCGGACAATCTTGTAATAACCAATGCAATCTCGTTCCATTGCATAAGCCTAATGAGTGATCTATATTTCGCAACAACATTATAGGTGATTCAACTTTCAATGTTAAAGCATAGTTTGGAATTCCAGATGCTCGCAACCCATTGAGAAACTCTGGAGTGTGGACATCTCCAAGTATTCCACTAGCTGAGTCTGCTTTACACATTGTGTCACAACTGAAGTATGTCGTACTCTCAGCAGTATACAAGTCACTCATATACTCATTTATTGAGTTCACAACGTCTAGTGTTGGTGCTAGTACCTTACGACTTTGCATATAGTTGTGATCACATCTACCGTTCATAAAATCTGAAAGTATGCTATCAACAATCGTTTATTAAGATTTTTTTTTTTTTCATTTAACTCATTGGGTTTTCAGAGTGATAGTTGATGATAAGTTTGGTGTTAGTGAAATTTCATCAAGCAATATAAGTACATTCGAATTAGAGATCAAATGAGATCGAGTAGGAGATTTTTTCAGCCTCTACCAAGTACCAATACTCCAAAATCCTCTCTAATAAAGAGTTAGCTGGCCAATGACCTTGTAATCTAGTGGTATGCATAAAATGGCTCTTCCAAAGAGATTAGGGTTTGAGCATCAGTGAGGGCGATATTGACTCTTTGTGCTTCAATAGGTTGAGAAAGTAACTATCAATAGATACTACTTTGTAACAGAGTCGGTATATGTAGTACTAAAAAAAAAGTTAACTAAGTGGGTACAACATAATTCTCATACATAGATAATAACAAGTACGATTCTTAAATCAACACAATCTGGTTCGAGTCCGTCACACATGGTTTTCATAATATGACTTGCTTTTCTTATATGGTTTAATTTACGATTTGTGAACTATTACATAGAAGTAGGTTTAGCTAATATACACCATTAAATTAAATATAATAATAATAATAATAATAATAATAATAATAATAATAATAATAATAATAATTATAATAATAATTATTATTATTATTATTTTGTATTTAATTATTATTTTGATTATTTATGAATTCATAAGGGTGTAACTAAGTCAAGATAACAAATAATATAATTAAATTTATAAATACTCCCATATGGAAAGTTAACTAGTTTTAGCTACCAAAAATCAATTCAATAATCTTATATGTGGTGATGTAGAATACGTTTTCTATCTCTTGTGACAAAAAATGGAATTGCCTACCATATTCTTGGTCTTTAAAAAATAAAAAAATTATCTCTACAACTAGTTGAGCTACCCATTCAAAGAATACTTTCTCTATTTCATATGGATAAGTGATGTGTTTGACTGATAGGCGATCTGACTGAGAGGTGATTGAGAATTGAATTAAATTTTTAAGTATAAAATCATGCTTCACCCACTTGAGGAAGAGTATATTCGAGTTTCTAGATATAGAATAGTGTTTTACACTGCTTTTGGTTAATACGTCAAATTGTCAATTAATTGCTTCAGTGGAATAAACTTTTATCTTAATATGAAACTTTGCCGATTAACTGTCTCGAAGGAACAGCTCTATAGTTGACCAATAACTTGAAATTATTAACGAGATAAATTATAATAATAATAATAATAAAAACAATAACATATTCTGTCTTAGAATTATATTCCAAATATAGATCTAATCTTTTTTTTTTTTTTTGAAATAAAAGAGCTAATTCATTAATCATACAATGAAAAGTTTACAACAAAAACGATGGAATTATAGAACATTTTTACAATCAGACATTGAAACAAATTTCAAATGCTACACGAAACTTGAATCTCTGACTGTTTTTTAAGATTGAAGCTGAACTCGTTTGGAGAATCTGAAGCTTCTTTGATATTGTTAATGATTTTGCTACCCAAATCTGACTCTATTGCGGCTCTTCGACAATATCTCCATTAATCTGAAGTGCATTTCAAGGTTCTAGATCTAATCCTTTAATTATTGCCATATATTTTTTAGCCCTTTAATTATTTTCAAAGTAGCAGTTTGATTTTTTTTTTTTTTTTTGTGTGTTAATATTTTGTTAAACTTGGATAGGGAAAATGAAATTAAAAAAATAATTAAAAAAACAAAAAAACTTAAGTGAGAGGGTTAAACATGAAATTTTAATATTTTTTTTTTCTCCACCTTATATAAGACACATGATGTTTCTAGTGAGGAAGAGAGAAAATCTAACGAAATTTTTAACATTGAGCACCAACCTAAATTATATATATAAGACTAGTCTTACCTAGCAATCCTAGCATCTTTGTTTACTCTCACGTTGGAATTTAAAATTTGTCCAATAAACTTACTTGAACACTAGGGACATATGCGTCAAATACTCAAATAAGAAAAAGGAGATGAAATCAATTTCTATCTTTATCCCCACCATTTAGGCTATGTTTGACAAACCTAACCAAAAAGATAGCTGAAAGTTGAAAAGCTATAAGCTAGAAGATGAAAACTGAAGAGCTGTTAACTAATTAATTATCCTTAAAAGTATTTGGTAAAATTAGTTTTTTGATAAACTGATAAATGTAAAAAGAATAAAAAGAATATTTTCATAAAATTTAAATGATGTGATTATTATATTGTTTTTATATTATTAAATATATGAGATATATTTAATTTATATAAAAAAAAAAGATTTTTGTTTTTATAATATATATAAGATATATATTAAATTAAAACAAAAGAAAAATGATTTTTAATCGGTAACGGTAAATGATGTCATTTATTTATGAATGACGATTGGAGTTAGAACTTTAAGGAGTTGCTGGGTGGTGAAGAGTTGCAGAGTTGCGAACTTTGCCGCCCACACTGTTGCTCGGGAGGCTTGTTCTATGTCAGGTTGCGGGGAGTGGTTTGATACACCCCCTACTTTCCTTGTAAACTGTCTTGATTATGATTTAATGCATTAAGTTGTTGTCTTCAAAAAAAAAAAAAAATAGGAGAAGAAAAAAGGCCTAAAGGGTTTTAATTGGGAAGGGTAAAAGATGTCATTTATTTAAAATAATAAGGATAAAGATGGAAAAAAATTAGGAAGCTCCTAGCTTATTTTTTAAAAGCTACCTAAGAGGTCATTACATGTCATCTGAGCACAAGGTGTTTGGCAGCTACTAGCTTATTTAATTTTGGGAACATTACCAAACAGAGCTTATAACTTATTAGTAACTTAAAATAAGCTATAAGTTCCTAAATAAACTCTGTCAAGCAGAGCCTTAATTTTATTTTATTTTTACGGGTACAACTTGTGTGAGACCGTTTCACGGGTCTCAATTCGTGAGACGCGTTGGATCTTTGATTAATGTATCAAATCTTTAATTAATGGGTCAGATCTTTAACCTCATTAATCAAAGATACGACCCATCTCACGATTAAGACCCGTGAGATGGTCTCACACAAGTTTTTGTTTTTTTTTTTTTTTTTTATAGAATTATTAAGGTCTTTCTTAACCATTAAATTTCTAAGTTATTAAATGTGTAAAATTAGTTTCTTAGTTTTGGCTCAAATGACATTTTTAGTCTTTTGTAACAAAAATTGTTAACTTATCGAATGGAAAAAAGGCATAACTCTAATATGTCAAGGTACTTTAATTTGTGTCATTCACGTAGTTTTATCCCTCCTATAAAATGTTTTTGCCAACCCACTTTATTGACAACTAAAAAAGTGAGTCTTAAACCAACTTGATTAGCATGAGTGACCGTGCACTCTCATTTCTTAAGAGAGGTCGGGAGTTTAAACTCCCTCTCGTATAGAAAAACCAATCTTGTTAGTACTTTGCCTCTTAATTGAGTTGGCTCAGTGTGAACATGGATTAGTGTGAGTTCAATCATTATTACATGGACCATGGTCCACACAATTGTGTGGACTATAAATAAAAAGTACATTTTTAATATACTAAACGTATATTATTTGGGTGGCGTCCGGACAGTATACTACATGTATAATTGAAGAACTAAAAAATATCATTTTCTATTATATAATGTGTATGTGTGCTATATATGCAGTATTTTATATTTTTAAACTTGTACCTTTTCCGTAGTTAATTTCAGAAAATAAAACATATAACTTTACTAAATACATAAAATTATTATATATATTCAGCACTTCATTGTAGAATATGAGTAATACTACAATTATTTAAGCTGAAAAATTTCGGCCTAGCATGTCACATCATGATATCAGTTAGTTGTTCAATAAACAAACATATGATTTCACAATCAATTAAATAAAATACATCTAGTTTATATATAAAAAAAGAATCTATAAATACTAACTTCACCATTTTTCATATCATTACTTTAAACTATATGTGCATTGTAAAAGTAGGTCAAAGTACCTATGAGGTCCCTGTACTATAGTCTTTTGTTCAATTTAGTCCTTCTACCTTAATTTTGTTTAATTTAGTCCTTGTATTTTAAAAAGTGAAACAATTAAGGACAATCGCTGATATGGCGTAGACATCTTATCTATCACATCATCATACTTACATACCAACTCATATATTATTTTATAAATATTTAAAATTACTTATTTTTACCACCAATATATTACATAATATGTCCAAAATAAATACATAAATATCAATTATTGTCCTTAATCGTTTCACTTTTTAAAGTATAGGGACTAAATTGAACAAAATTAAGGTAGAAGGACTAAATTGAACAAAACGTTATAGTACAGGGATCTCATAAGTACTTTGACCGTAAAAGTACAATTAGTACGTACTATCATCACTACATTTGTTTTGGTACACCCCAACAAGTACGTTCTATGACAAATTATGTTGTGAAAATGTGCCCACCTTGCAATTTCTATAGTGTAGATTCATAATTTTTATATCCATAATTTTTATACTGTACATTCATAATTTTTATACTGTAGATTCATAATTGTAGAGCTATATGAAATTTATATATTTAAAAACTACATTAAAAATACTATTAAACACAAAAAATTAAATTTAAAAATAAGTAAAAAATAAGAGTTAGTTTGACCAATAAATAGTAAGTATGACAGATATATAAAGTGGGACAGATGGAGTATTTTCTAAGAAGGTAAGTAATGACTTGCATTCCACTTGAACAATTACAATTATTTATACATAAACTTAACACTAAATTAGGAACTAATTCATACAACTATATAGAGAAAATATTGGAAAAAAAAATGTTCTTATAAAACTATCGAGTGCTTTCAATGTGTGCACTAGCTAATAACGACATGGAATTTTTAATGAGTTATGTTATATGTACTTTCATTCTATGAGAATCTGTTAGACGGGTTAGATTTTTCATAAGTATTAAACTTTTAATTTCTTCATAAGTATTACTCCGTATAATTTTCCTCATATAACTCTCTATCTCTAATATTATATTTTGATTTAAAAGTATTACATTTTTTCCTCAAAATATTATAATTTTCTTTATAAGTAACAAACAATTTATTACTTATTCCTAATTAGTACTTTATATTACATTTTCTAAGATAAGTATTACATTGCCATCTTAACCCGACCCGTCTCACTTTGTTCTTCCATTTTTTTCGTTTTCTCTGATCAATACAACCCAATTGGCAGAAATACATACTTTTAGAAATACAATTACAGCATGTTTGGTTCACGGAATGAATTTTGAGGTAATAGGAATGCTATTCCATAAGGAATGGAATAGGCAAGGAATAGAATAGGAATTGTATTCTATTGTTTGGTTCGCGGAAGGAATAGACTTTAGGAATTATATTACAGTGTTTGGTTGATTTAAGGAATAGAAATGAAATATGTTTTAAAAGACATAAATACCCTTATAAAAATATGTGATGGTGGCGGTGGTGGTGGTGGTGGCGATGGTGGTGGTGGTGGCGATGGCAGTGGTAGGGGCGACGGTTGTGGTGGTGACGGTGACGGTTGTGGCAGTGGCGGTGGGGGCGGCGGCGGCGGCGATGGTGGTGGCAGTGGTGGTGCTGGGGTGGTAGTGGTGGGGGCGGCGACAATTGTGGCGATGGTGGTGGTGGTGGCGGCGGCGGCGGCGACGACGGTGGTGAAATAGGATAAATTTATATATATGATAAAAAAATTAGGTTAAAGAAAGGAGTAAAAAAGAAAATAGATTCTAAAATCTATTCCTGAGCGTTCAGTAATAGGCTAATACCAGGGGGGCCCTAGTAATAGCTATTACCTTATTTGAGGTAATACGCTATTACCAGGAATAATATTCCTGGTAATAGAAATGGTTACCAAACAAAGGAATATGCCTATTACTAGGAATGCTATGCCATTCCCAGCCTATTCCGTGAACCAAACAAGCCATTAGTATTAGTGGATCGTGAAATACATACTTTTAGAAATACAGTTAGTATTAGTGGATCGTGAGGATTTGGGAGGCCATGTAGGAATACCTATGCCATGGACCTAGGTCCACCTTGTAAGGTAAACTCGGGTTAACATTCACAATTTATATATTAAATGTTCACAAGTTAAATTGTAGACATTTAGTAAGTAAATTATGAATATTTAATATATAAAATTGTGAACATTCAATATGTAAATTGCAAACATTCAATAGGTAAATTGTGAATATTTACATGTAAATTATGAACATTTAGTATATAAAAATTATGAACATTCAGTATATAAATTATGTACTTTTGAACCGGTCCATAGAATAATTTGCCCCATGTAGCAAGGATGGTGACGAGATTACGAATTTTGCCAATGATGTGGATTGGTCACAATCATTTTATTTGGTTAATTCTAAATTGAGTTAGTTAAAATTTGAATTAACTAATTTTTGCATTTGTTAATTAATTACTGAATCCAGATATCTATGTTTGAAATTCAACAAACAAAATTAACTGATAAAGTTGATCAGTTAACCAAATTGAATGATAATTGTTGGGTTAAACAATGGTTATGGACTTTTTGGGGCATTGATACATGTACAATATAATATATTAGGTTGGAGAATTCATAAAATGTTAAAACATTAGTTGTGTTTGTGTGGGAGGGAGGTTTGCATAAAAGAGGATTTGACCATGAATTCAGCAAAAGTGTAAAAATAAAAGGCGGCAAGGCTTCCAGTTGCCATTGGTAAAAAAGAAAAAAGAAAAAAAAAAAAAAAAAAAAGAGTTACTATTTCGAGGTAATGGTAACTTCTGTTACCCTAAACTTTTGAGTAAGATTTTATTTGGTAATATACTATATATTGCTTTCCCTAGATTTCATTAAGATGCCAAAGTAATGGCAAGAGTTTTTCCCTACAACTATGAGGCTCCTATGAACATCCATAAGATGGCACACAACAATCCAAGTAAAGAAAAACAAAATAATCTATATAATCCATTTTTAGACTTGCCGGAACGCCTTGAAGTTGCAGAGGTATTACCTGAAGCAACTTTAACGTTTCGGGCATTTAATCTTAGTCTTCTGAAGCTAGACATTCGCTCAAAGGCCTTGTTCACCAGAACACTTTCTGCAGCTGAAGCAGGAGTGGCTGGTATAGATTCCATAAAGGCCCATAGAGCGGAAGAGAAGCTTGAATTTGTAGCATCATCCTGTATATTATTCTGATTCAAATTTGCTCCCACAGGATGATTCTCCAAATGATTACCATATACCACACCTATACACACCAAAACTCGGTAAAATTAGCAAACGATATCTAGCATTGTATATTAGCAGTAGAGCTCTTGAAGCTGGCTCAAACTCCCCCATTTCAATTTGGGCAAAAGAGTTCTCGCCATTTGGAAGGATGACATGGAGTTCCATACCATCCATCTGTCCAAGAGCCCCTCATAAAGATACCCACCAAGGCATAAACAGTTTGCATTTAACGTTTTTTTTAAAAAATGAGTCATTGCTACAATCAAGCAACCCAATAGTTATCTGCAACAATTTCTGTACCTGAAGTCAATGGAAGGTTGGCACTCTGACTTGCTTCAGTCGGGTTCACCGTGCTACACCTTAGATCATGGCTCCATAACTGGTGGTTGAATTCATTACCCTCATTCAAATACAACTGCTGGTTGTTAATCATTTGATCACCGAAATCAGTATAGAGTGGGTTTATAATGCCATTTGCCACATGATTTGCAGCTTGTTCAGTGCCTTGACCCACTCCAATAGCCCCCATATCATGAAGGAACATAGCTGAATCTTGGTAGAGCTCGAATTCATTCAGTCCATCAAAATCAACGAACTGCTGGCTCCCCAAGTTCTCCACTGGCTTATCAAAGTTCTGGTTAACACTGAGTTCTGAACCATCAAGATCATTCATCTCCAAAAAATCTTCAAGGAAGTCCTCTTCCACTACTTTAGGGTTCCATTCATTTACAGGAGCAGATGTGACCTCAGTTGCTTCATGCAATTGTGGCTGCAGTGTCACTGAATGTATCGGATCGAAGTTGGCTTGCTCATTATGCAGTGGTGGGACAGAAAAAAGAGTAGCAGTTTGCACTGGCAAATAAACCTCCCCTGCAGGGTGATCCAGCAGAGCACTTGCAGTATCCTCCTTGTCCACATAACTATTATCAACGGGAAGCAATTCTGTAAGTGAAGGTTCATCTGCAATATGCTTCAGGAATTCCTCAAGACCATCTATAGGGGGAGGCAAGTCAGGCAACACATCATTAGGTTTTGGATCATCAATAAGCCCAACATCATTGACATTCTTCCTAGATTTTTCCTGCTCAACATGGAGATTAGTTCCAACGCATTCATCATCAGCCCAGTCCTCCTCATTAAACGGTGCACCATATTGCTCCCCATTTTTGGGCCCAGGTCCACTCTTCTTAAACAGCTTGTACAGTGCATAATAATCCTGTGCAGATTGGCATCTTGACAACTCCATTTCATCCATAGTATACTCATGCATCACCCAATCCGTTCGTTCCCCAGTAGGCGCACGGCCTTTATAGAAGACAAGCGTTTTCTTAACACCAACATCACGAGAATTACACGTAATAGTACGGTCCTTTCCAGTTGCCTTCCAGTAGCCATGCTTGGTTGCTCTGTTTGTCCTGCCACCATTCGGATATTTTCGATCTCTGGGGCTAAAGAAGAACCATAGCCGATCACCAGTCTTCAACTTAGATAGCTCTGCATTTCAAAATTTGCAAAAACACAGTCAATACATTTGCAAATAATTAAAAAAAACAACAACATTATCAAACCAATAAAGTTGGAAAGGTGTAGGTTATCAATTGTTATACAGGAGTATGACTTAATGTGAGACACCAATCAACCATATGAGACAAGAATCAACACAAAAGGAGAATGTTTTCTAGAAAGCCATACAAAGTTTTTAACTCATACATGGTTACTCAGACTACATACAGAAATGAAATCACATACTTTAAAGTTTAAAGTTAGGTAATAACTTGATAGTTGTTTGACTCTTGCTTTCATTAATTAGATAACAGTTCAACAATACATTCATTCAGAGTATTTCACATTTCAATGTGTTTCACAATATTATTGTAATTAATTATCAATTATTGGCATCTACTATATACTATCTACATATATATTTGTCACCATACATAAAACTTAGTACTTTAAAAAAAAAAATCAAATAAAATCAAAATTAGAATCACTTTAAAAAAGTTTTTCCATAAATCCAAATAAATCAAACAAAAGCACACATTTGAGATGCCCAATACAAATCAACCATATATGATCCCAATAGAACCGAACCACAACCACAGGAATAGTCAACAAGGATCAGTTCAAAACAATATTTTTCATTTGTCTTAACCAGCCATTAAACACATAGGTAGAGCGAATATCAAACAGATTCAATAGATTCAAATCACGCAAATCCAAAAAGATAAACTAAGGTGAGTATCAAGAAAAAGAAAAAAGGATCAAAATTCATAGTGAAAAACATCATCAAACACCTCATTATGCCGCTACCCTCAAGAAAAATAATCAAAGAAACATCAGAAAGAAAACCCACAATCAACACACGAATACATAGGGCCAAGCAAAACCCTAATGATAAAACAATATTTTTCATTTGTCTTGACCAGCCATTAAACACATAGGTAGAGCGAATATCAAAAAGATTCAAAATCACGCAAATCCAACAAGATAAACTAAGGCGAATATCAAGAAAAACAAAAAGGATCAAAATTCACGCAAATCCAATTTTCAAATAGTGAAAAACATCATCAAACACCTCATTATGCCGCTATCCTCAAGAAAAATAATCAAAGAAACATCAGAAAGAACACCAACAATACATAGGGCCAAGCAAAACCCTAATGATAAAACACAATCAATATCGTGGAAAAAATACCAGGCAAATCATCCGGATCCCACTTGTAGACGTCAGTCTCGCCGATGACATCAGTGAGAATTCGGCGCCGGCAGATCCTCTTCTTCAAGTAATACAGGACCAGCTCCTCGTCCGTCGGGTGGAACCTAAACCCCGGCGGCAACCTCTGGTCAGGGAAACCCTGCTTAGCCATAACCATGTTTTCCCAACCACAGTTTTTTCTGAAAATCGATCAATTTACGTATAGAAATCGGAGAATATTTGAAAAGTAATGAAGAATTGAGAGGCTTGATCATCAAGGAATGATGATCCAAAAGGGAAATTTGCAGCTGTGGAAGGGTCAAATGGGATAATAAGGGGTTTTGGGGTTGAGGGATAAAAGTGTAATTTTGAGATGGGTAAGAAGCTTCCTGGTACTTGGGTTTAACAGGTTAATTAAGGAAGAGATTGGTGTTGACCACTTGACCGTAGTGAGGCAGTGAGCTTTGAGTGAGATTTTGGGTTTCCTTTTTTAATTATAATTTTTTTACCTAATATTTATACTTTACATAATTATTTCGTAATAAAATTTGTCAATACACAAATAGGAATTTTGTTTCCATATTAACATACTTTTAAATCTTAATAGTAATGCCAATCTTCATTATCTAAATCTAAAAACATATTAATATGTGCCAATACAAGTTATGTCGTTGATTTTTGTCTTTTTTATATGCTAATAAATATATACATTTTGCTTTAATTGTTGTACATTTTATTTGTATTGGACAAAATTACTCTTACACAGTGGCGGATCCAGAAAATAATATGAGTGGGACGTACTTAACTTGAGATCTCACTTCTAAGAAAAAATTGCATCTTCCACAATTTTGTTTGAAGAGTTTGCTTAGACAAGAAGCTAAAACATATAAAATGCTACAAGTGAGTTTTGAAGCTTGGACACTCCATTTTCATATTCAAGATTCAACCCATTGATCTACTAAACGCTTTAGTGATTTATCTATGTACTTATATATTAGTAGCGAGGGTTGAGGGGGGGCAGTGGCCCCCACTGCCCCCATTGTGGCTCCGCCACTGCTCTTACACCGTTATAACACCGTTAGTATTTAATATATCCACCAATCTTAGCATACACCTACATCTATCATATCATTTTTCTATTTTTAATTATCATTTTATTAAAATTAACATATAACAATTAATTTAATTATAAATTATATTTTAATTAAATATTTATATGAATGTTAAATTATATATGTGTATCATACATATACATATATATATATATATATATATATATATATATATATATATATATAATATGTATGTATATTATTTGTGTATACATATCAATATATCATATATGTGGGTGTTAACTTTATTATATAAATATATATAAATAATATATATAATATTTATATAATAAAGTTAACACCCACATATATGATATATTGATATGTATACACAAATAATATACATACATATTATATATATATATATATATATATATATATATATATATATATATATATATATATATATATATTTGTTTTGATCACTATATTATTTAAATATATGATAATTCAAAATAAATTAAAAGTATCATCACTTTAAGAAATTACGAAACATAATTTTAACTAATTTTTTAAATTTTGTTATTTAATAATATTTTAATATTAAGCATAAGTTTTCGCGCATCGCCCGTACAAAATGCTAGTATCAATTATACTTGTCATGTCATTATTATCACTAGTATGTGGTCCATGCGTTGCACGCATGGATTCAATCAATAATATAAAAATATACTATAAAAGTAGCAATAATAATATATAATATGTAACCAAATAGTATGAATATGTGATTGCATGTAAATTCTAATGTATTGACAAACAATAAATTCAATATAAAACATGTAAATCTACATCTACATCTACAATCTACAATCTACATCTACATCTACATCTACAATCTATACATACAATACAATTATACATACAATTATAATAAGAACGAATAATGTTAGGCCCTTAACTGGAATAAAAAAATGTCGGTACTAATTGTTTCTTGAAATGAATGGTTCATATTATTTTGATTTTAGTATTTTTAATGATTTTCCTTATTTACTCTTTATTATATTATTTTCTTTCCTTAAATTACGTTAGTATAAACTTTATTAACGGAATATTCCGTTAACTATTTATTATTATTAACTTACTTATTAATTTCTATAAGAAATGTCTTAAGTTCGAATCTCATTCCAATTAGAGCTAGCATAATTGTTAAACATATACTACGAATATGTTAGCACAAATAGAACATATTATAAAATTCATGTAATAATAAATTAGTACAACATGAATACGATTATATAATAATGATATAAGAATATATACCTGCATGGACAGCTCAACTGATTATATAGGTGAAAGTTTAGAAGAATGATCAGGGATTGAGTCTCACCAGCGACAGTGTGGGAGCAACCTCTCAAAGTAAGGGGGTTCCTATGATATAAGAATATACTATACAATTATTACGTGATAGTATATAATATTAATCTAAAAAATGTGATTGCATGTAAATTCATTCTTTTTGGCAAATAATAAATTCACCCTAGTGTTTTTTTTTTTTTTCTAGAAATATTATAATATCATACACAAACATGATATATGTACATCTATATATAAAACTAGTTACCGCATGCGCATTGCTCGAATAGTCCAATGGCAATGTATATTTTTAAATTAGTGTTTCAGAATTTATCAAAGTATTATTCGGTATCCTGACGTATATCAATACAAGATACAAGATTATTAAATTTTTCATAAATGTAATATTTCAAGAATAAACTTTCTAACTCTCCAGAAATCTTTTTACTTTCCTGATCAATTTAAAACAAATAAGTTTTAAAAACAAACATAAAACAATAATACTATTGCATACACAATATTAAATAGCTAAGACAAATTCATACTACATCATTTTATTTAGTCAAATAAGTTCATCTCATTTAAAACAACATGAACATAGAAATAGTAATATAGCTCATGATACTTAGATTTCAAAGTTGCTGTTGAAATCAGCAATTCAACACACTCACGATCCCAAATCAACAATGGAGCATCTCCTGTCTTGTCAACAACCTTAACAATCAACTTGTATTTCATTAGCCTTCTTGCCATGATCTGTCGCACTTTAACGGTACATTAAGCCTTCCCGTGGAATGAGTTTTTTGTTACATGCACCACCCTTGCATGAAACATAGAATCAATCCACCAAACTCTCTATTCCTCAATGTTGCAAAAAATGTTAGGCGCCCCCTAGGCGGCAAGGGGGCGCCTAGGCGCCGATTTTTTTTTTTTTTTTAATTTTTTAATTAAAATTTAGTAATAAAACATAAGGTTTTCATAGTTATTTCTCAAAAACTATTTACGAAAGTGGTTGTAAAATTGTTCAAAAGATTGTTTAAACCATCTAAATACATAAAAAAAAAAAAAAAAAAAAAACTAAAATTAAGAGATAAAGAAGCATTTTTTTGAGAAATTAGTGGACCAAACCGCCTTCGGTGGATAGATCTCGAAAAATACGCGATTTGAAAAAAAAATTGTCCAAAACAGACAACCGAGTCAAAAGTTATGCCTTCCCGAACTTTTCGCAATTTAAAACGCAAAAAAAAAAAAAAAAAAAAAAAAAAAAAAAATTAAACCGCCGGTTCAGCCGGCTAGGCGGCCGCCTAGACCACCTAGCCGGCCGGCCGCGGAGGAGGCCGATTCCGGCCTTCTTCACGGCGGCGGCCGGGCGCCTAGCGCCTAGGTGCGATATTTGCAATCATGCTATTCCTACAATCTTTGCTACAATCCAATACTCCTCCAGCTGTATTTGTAAAATATTACTTTTTTTTTTTGAAAGGTGGCCAATAAGGCATATATTAAAAGTACTCAGAAATAGAGTTTGGAGGGACATCGTCCGAATACATAATCGTAGAAGAATTAAATGCAGAAGCCGCTAAACTATGAGCTAAATAGTTCTCTGATCTAGAATAAAAATAACTGAGCAGTAATCGAAAGAAATAATGCGTGCTCTACAAGCATCAATGGCATAGCCCACGTAAGTCCGAACTGTGACAGCTTGATTTGTCAAATATTGTTGTAGGGTCAAACAATCTGTGAGTAAGCATACCGAGCGTTCCCCACGATTCCATAACCAAGACAAGGCTTCCTTGCATGCTATTGCCTCAGCCATAAGCGGGGAGAGACAATCTGATAAGGGTGCACTGAATGCCGATACATATCCCCTTCCTCGTTGAACAAAACCGCGCCAACCGTAGCATTTCCTGTAGCAGCCATGAATCCGGCATCGACATAACATTTCCTTCTCGGCTCGGTAGACTCCAACCGTGCGTCCTCTTCGGCAGCCTCCTCGGCAGTCACAACGTCGGCAGTGACTTGTTGTTGCTGCTGCCGTGTCACGGCAGTGGCGGTAATAGGGCTTTGTGCGGCAGCCTGGTGGTTCGTTTGGCGGTGGGTGGGGTGGACCCTTTGCCATGCAAGTGTGGTGGCTTCGGCCAAGGCTAACACTTTTCGTGGTCACGGTAGACATGCATCCCATACCGCTCAGTTTCTGGCTCTCCAAATATGGTATAAAATTGCAGCTGCGTGAACAATTTGGTTAGTGTCTAAAATATTTAATAGATCACTAAACCAAGTATAAAAAATATTTGTTGCTGTCATGGGGATTGGAAGGTGAGATTGAGCCCAAATGGAACTTGCATAACCACATGTTACTAAAGCATGCATTGTGTCTTCATCCATTATCCCACACATAGCACATGTTGGTTGTACTTCCACTCTCTTTATAATCAAGTTTGTTGTAGTAGGGAGGATACCACTCAAAGCTTTCCATAAAGAATGTTTTCCATTTGGGGGACTTTTAACTTCCATAGGCGCAACCAATTATGAGTGCCTGTATTATCATTGAGATTACCCACAACAGTTTTGTAGCCACTCTTAACAGTATAATTACCTCCCTGATCATCATGCCAATACCACATATCTTCATAATCCGGTGATACTGGGATCTTTTTTATCCTAGTCACATCCGTAGGATTAAAAATATCTGCCAATATATCCGGATCCCAAGTCTGTGTCTCATGATCAATTAACCCCACCACTGCTACATTATTTAAATATGGAGGCTCATCAGTATGAATCATTGGGTCTTGTTCATCCTGCAACCATGGGTGATCCCAGATGAGGGTTGTCTTTCCATTTCCAATTCTGCGCCTGATTCCACCACAAATCATGTTCTGAGCTGCCATTATACTGCGCCAACAGAAACTGGGGTTATTCCCTACCTTGGCATCATAAAAGGTCCCTTTTGGGTAATATCTCGCTCTGTAAACTCGTGAGACCAATGAGTCAGGCTTTGTTAGAAATCGCCACGCCTGTTTACCCAGCATTGCTATATTAAATGCATGCAATATAATGTAAGAACATATGAAAATCTAATATTATGTGAACAAAAAAAAAAAAAATTACTCGTTTTCTTTGATAAATCTCTTCAATAGTAGACACAACAATGTCATCACTCACTAAACGCCTAACCGACATAAACAAAGAGAATCTAGACCCTGAATCTATACTCCTCAGTGGTGTGTGATCTTCTGGAAAACTGGAAGAAAAATAGACATGAGGCAAAAAAAATTTTAAAACACTATTTTATCAGTTAATAAATAAAGGGTTATTCTAACCTATTCCTATCCTAAATGCTCGAAACTCCAGGAAATCATGGTTGAACAATAATTGCGTGGTACCAAAAGAGCCCACAATACGTAAATCACCATCTAAAAAAAATAGGAGCTAAACTAATTTATAAAAAAAAAAAAAACGTAATTGTACACAATCCGATACGTGTTCACATAACTCATTTTAAGCCACAAATATGTACATATACGCTCAAATCTGAATTGCTCTTTATATCTACACAATAATAACATAACTTAATATCCAAGATCTTGACCTTGCAAAGTTGAATCAAAACAGTTAGGGGCTAATCCATAGTGGAGTTGTAGTATGGGAGAACCTTGTCGACATGCTCACCCCAAACTGTGCACTTTAGTGTATATGAAATTATAGTCTTATCTAGCATCCTCAATAATAAAATCTATCAATCATGTTTTTTTACAGATATAACTTTGTCAAGTGGAGAGTATATCTCCACTATCATTCCAATAACATCGATAGTTACATAAGAGGAAAACATGTTTCAATTAGATGAAGAAAAAATAAAGTAGTAAAGAAATGATTTATTAAAAAAATACCTATCAGTTTCTTCTCGTCAACTTCTTCTTTGTCTAGTAATGTTTTGAATGACTTTAAACGAAAAATTTGTTTAGGGAATTCCATTATCTTGTACTCCTTCACAATTGTGTCATGTTTAAACTTTACCATGTAATGTTCTGTGCCTGTTTTATACTTTAAGAAGTTTGTAATGACCATAAAATTTGTTAGGCCATAAGCATTTCCTTCTTTGAATTGATTTTTGTATTTGTCTACATGTTTTTTTTTGGTATATGAGCATGCACAAATGTTCTCTAAGGGAAAATCTAGTTATTTCAAAGCTATAATATGTTATATATATACAAATACATTTATTAAATTATGATATAACTGACAACTTAATCAATCATTTATTAAAATGATTTTCAAGGTTCCTTATTTATAATCTTTGATGCTCAACTTTGACATTCCTCTATTCTTCGGCACCATCGCCTCTTTACTGATCCATTGTGTGTGCGGCGTTAAAATTATTAAACTAAACTTGTTCCGTAATCAATTTCTGAGAAATGTTAGTAGTTCTAAATTCTCTGTTAGTGACAGGTTGATTTTAAGCTGTCCAAAGTTTGAGGATATGCACTGAGATTTTGCTGAGGATATGTGCTGAGATTTCCGTATTCAATTTATGAGATTTGCCAACAATAGTAATAAATATGTTTCAAAGCTAGCGATTATAAAGTAGATTGGTGAATTTAACCGGCCATCGTTGCAATTCTCTGCAAGAAGGAAGAAGAACAACAA